>NC_056743.1:1950027916-1950090416 GCF_019279795.1 Protopterus annectens
GTTAAATAACTTTAATAAATAAAAACAGAAACCAGGCTTTATCAAGATACTACTCAGTCAAAAGTAAAACCATTTTATATCATCATACATAAATCATGTGACCACTTAATCGGCCACTCCTAACATTAATTGTGATAATTAGTTCAGAGTTTAAAAAAAAAAAATAATTTTTTTAGAGTATTTTTAAGTTATTTTTAAAGTGCTTGTACTCCCTACAAGTCAATAATGCTACAAAAACACATTGTTTTAAAAGTTATCTAGATAACCTTAGTAAGTTCATGTGTATCAAAAAAATCTTGTAAAAATAAATACATATAAGTAATTAATGCAAACCGCTAATAATTCATGCAATATGTTAAATAACAATGCTTTAAAATGCAAATGCTAAAAACAAATGTTAAAAAATGAGAAGTTATGTACCTACCATAACGTTCCATGTTAGTTGTCTTCTCTCGCCTTCTTTCTTGCTTGATGGGTTCGGAGCCGATCCTCGGCTCCGACTTGGCACTTTGCTAAGCTCGAGAGTCACTTTTACCAGCTCGAGGCAGCCCCATATCCCATGATGCAAGGCGGTAAGTACCCAGATCTCGTTTGTTGTCCTATAGGCAATAACACCTAGCATAAAAAACTTCCCAAAAGGAAGAAAGAAGGAGAGAAAAAGCCTGAAGGATGGTTTTGGAGGACCAGCACTGTATGGTCTTAAGAAGCATTCTTCCATGTAAAGAGAAAAGTCTGTCCAGGCCAGGGGGAAGGAGGGAGGGTCGCAAGAAAGAAGGCGAGAGAAGACAACTAACATGGAACGTTATGGTAGGTACATAACTTCTCAATGTTAAGTTGTCAACCTCGCCTTCATTCTTGCTTGATGGGACAGAGTCCCTAGCACCCTTATCCTGGGCGGCTCAATGGAACAGACTCTTGAGAACTGTAGAACCAAAACTGGCTCTGTCCCTGGAGGCCAAATCCAATTTGTAATGAGAAACAAAGGTATGAGGAGTGGCCCAAGTGGCTGCTGCACAAATAATGTCTAATGGAAGTCTAGCTTGAAAAGCTGTGGAAGTGGCTAAGCTTCTGGTTGAATGCGCTTTAGGTTTGGAGCACAGCTGTTTTCCCCTGAGCTGATAAATTTCAGAGATGACAGAAGAAAGCCATCTAGATAAGGTCACTTGAGACAGGAAGGCCTTTCTTGTTATCAGCATAAGAAACACAAGAGTTGATCGGATTTCCTGAATTGTTTTGTTCTGTCCAAATAATATACGAGTTGGCGGTGAACATCAAGATAATGTAACTTTTGTTCCGATCTGTTTGAGTAGTTTGGAAAAAATACAGGAAGATCAATAGTCTGATTCAAATTACTCTTTGAGGCGACCTTAGGCAAAAAGGTCGGATTAGTTCTCAATGATACTCTGTCTTTGTGGAAGACTAAATAGGGGGGGGCGAACAGAGAGAGCATGAAGTTCAGATACCCTCCTAGCCGATGTAATAGCAACCAGAAATAAGGTTTTCCATGAAAGAAATTTCAGGGAACATGAAACAGCTGGCTCGAAGGGAGGAAGAATCAAGGATGTCAGCACTAAATTTAGGTCCCATTGAGGAGGAGGACTCCTGATTGGAGGTTTCAGGAGAAAAATTCCTTTTAAGAAGGCTCTGCAAAGCCTGTGGGACATAATGTTGTGATCTGCGAACCCGACATGAAAGTTCGAGATAGCAGCCAACTGAACTTTGACCGTGGAAGAAGAGGAGCCGGCGTGAAAAATTTCCGCTAAGAAATCCAAAACTGCTTGAACTGGAGCAGTAAAGGGATCAATATTTTTAGCTTTTGCCCAACAAGAAAAACGTTTCCGTTTGCTAGTATAAATCCTCCTAGTGGAGGATTTGAGGGAAGCTACTATGATGTCTCTAACAGGATTAGAGATCATAGGAAGCCTGGCTAAGGAAGGAAGTGGAGCAACCATGCTGTGAGGTTGAGAGAATGGATAGACCGGTGCAGCTGACCCGATTGGTGAATCAGAAGGTCTGGCACTGGGTCCAGATGCCACGGCTGCACCAAAAGATGACGATGGAGGAACGGAAACCAAATCTGTCGAGGCCAATAGGGAGCAATGAGAATCATTTTGGCTCTCAAAACGGTGGCTTTCTGGAGTACTTGTGGAATCAGTGGAAAGGGAGGAAAGGTATAAAGAAGTCCCTGGGGCCAATCCTGGGTTAGAGCATCTCTGGGGGGATGGTCTGGCAGTGGGAAGAGAGAGAAGAAATCTGGGCATTTGCTGTTTTGGGGAGTAGCAAAAAGATCGCAACATGGGCGGCCCCATTCTAGAAAAATCTCCTCCACTATAGATTGTTTGAGGGACCACTCGTGAGGCATGAGAATAGCTCTGCTCAATCTGTCCGCTAAAATGTTGGTTTTCCCAGGGATATGAGTTGCTACCAGAAACCGATGAGAGGAGATCGCCCATTGCCAAAGTCTGAGAGCTTCTCGACACAAGGGGTAGGACTTTGTTCCGCCCTGTTTGTTGATATACCATACTACAGACATGTCTGTGTGAACTGCAATTGTTCCCAAGGGAAGAAAGTCGTTGAGGGCTTGCACCGTTAAAAGCACTGCTCTCATCTCTAGGACATTTATGTGCAGGTGGTATTCGAACGGTTGCCACGTCCCATGAACCATCCTGCCCTGATAATGACCCCCCCACCCGATCAGGGAGGCGTCCGTAGTGACAGTGGCTACCGGGGCTGGGGGTACAAAGGGTCTGCCTTGGTGAATCTGGGGAGAAGTAATCCACCATGAAAGATGATTCCTGCAAATTTGTGTCACCAGTATTTGGTGACGCATCGGAAGTTGTTGGTAAGACCATTGAGTGAACAACATCCACTGAAGCAGGCGCATATAGAAACGGGCCAAGGGAAGAAGGGTAATGGCCGCAGCCATGAGGCCCAACACCTTTAGGACCATTCTGGCTTGTACTTTCTTGCTGGCTAGGATGATCCTCACATGACTTTTTATATCTGAGATTCTTTGGTCTGTGAGGGTTGCTGACATCCGAACAGTGTTTAAGTTTGCGCCTATGAAAGTAATAGACTGGCAGGGCAATAAGGAGGATTTTTCGTAGTTGATCGAAATTCCCAAATGAGTGCAAAGATTTATAGTGTAATCCCTGGCTTGAAGAAGTGGATGCCTGGTGGTGGCTGAAAGGAGCCAGTCGTCGAGATATGGAAACACCTGGAATCCTTGACGTCTCAGGTGAGCCGTGACCACTGCCATACATTTGGTGAACACTCTGGGGGCTGTAGTGAGACCAAAGGGCAGGGCTATGAATTGGAAATGACTGGACCCCAGCCGAAAGCGGAGAAACCTTCTGGAGCGCCTGTGAATTTTTATGTGATAGTACGCATCCTGAAGATCTATTGAGCACATCCAGTTGTCCTTCTGCAGGAAGGGCAAAATTGACTGAAGTGTGACCATTCGAAATCTTGTCTTTCTCACAGACTTGTTGAGTCTGCTGAGATCCAATATTGGTCTCCAGTCTCCCGTCTTTTTGGGGACCAAAAAGAATCTTGAGTAGATTCCGGGCTCTGAATGGTCTGTTGTAACTGGCTGAATGGCTCTTTTTTGTAGAAGTTTTAATACTTCTAACTCTGCAATTTCCCTTAGACCAGGTGGTACATCTGGAAGAGAATTTGAGTGAGAGAAGGGACTTTCCTCGAAAGGAATTTTGTAACCCTCGGATATGATAGACTGTACCCATCTGTCTTGAGTGAGGGAACGCCAGGCTTCTGGGTACAGAGATAGTCTTCCCCCGTCTGCCTCCAAGGAAGGACAGTCGGGCAACATCTCAGGGATGCTGGAAGGGCTCGTCAGAGAGAGGCTCTCTGCTTCCCTGGTTCTGTGGACCCCCTCTGCCTCTAGAGCGGCATCTGTTATTGTTACCCCCTCTGCCTCTAGGGGTAAACTGACCACGTGTATCCGGCGTGACTCCTTGGGATTTGCGGAACCACATTTTGCCACTCTTCTGTCCTTTAGGGTAAGGTCTAGAAGGGGTGGAAAAACGGACCCCTACGGCAGAAAGAGTCTTGCCGTCCTGCTCACACCTGGTCAATGTATCCTTCACTTGAGGGCCGAACAAAGCTGACCCATCAAAGGGAGAGTTTGTGAAGGACGCCTTAAAGGGATCTGCAAAATTACAGAGCCGCATCCAGGCTTGGCGTCTAAGAGCCACACCTGTACCTGCGGCCCTACTTGCTCCATCTGCTGCATATGATATCAGTCGCATGGAGGAGTTAGCAATAGAATTAAGGGTTCCTAGCTGCGAAGCAATTTTTTCTTGAGCCCCTGCAGCTGCGGGATCCTGTACTACTTCACCTGGCTCCTTAAGGATGTCCCTTTGGAGTCTGGTGAAGTGACTTAAGTAGTTCAGCGAACGCATAGCAAAGGTCGCTGAAGAGAACATCCGCTTACCATACCTATCCATGGTCCTAGAGTCCTTATTAGGAGGATGGACAGGTACGGAAGGATCTGCAAGTTCCTTCTTAGTGGCAGCCGCCACCACCATGGCATCAGCAGGGACACCTTTCGTAAGGAATTGCTTATCCAAAGGGGCAGTAATAAATTTAGACGGCCTCCTAGGAACTGGCTCTACAGAGTCAGGAGCAGCCCAAGCCTTTCGAGCAATAACCTGCATAAGGGGGTCGAAAGTCGGAGACACCCAGGAGGTGGAGGGCCGAGATCCAAACGCCTCCAGGTATACCGACTCATCCTCAGAGGGATTATTGGAGGGCCAGTTTCCCCTCTGTTTAAGGAGTTCTAGGATGTCTGAAAAGGAGACATCCTCAGAGGGGGATCTTGGGGATCCCTCAGACTCATCTAAGTCAGTATCTGAAGTGATAGACTCAGGGGAGTCCATGTGTTTCCTTTTACAAGTCCTCTTGCGCGGAGGATCCCCTGACTGATCAGGAGAATCCCCGGAAGAGGGGGTTCTTCCCAGTGGGGAAACCTGAGGCGGAGGATCTCTGGGTCCGGCAGCAAGAGAGATGGCAGAGATATCGACAGGCACCGTGGAGGGAGGAGCTAAGGGAACAGACTGCTGGCCGAGTCCAGTGGCCAGCACACTCTTCATCACCTCGAAGGCTCCCCTCCCAGGGAGGTCCGAGAGAACCCGTTCCGAAGAAACAGGAACTCCAGGGCCCACCGAAAGAGAAGGCTCCGAGGCAGATGTCGGAGCCGAGCTCACCAAGGCTGAGGCTCCAAGGGGAAGAGTGGGGTCGGACAAGGGTCCGATGCCACTCACCCCCTCGGAGGAGACCAGGGAAGCCCGACCACTGAATCCCTCTAAGGAAGGTCTCGAAGAGGAGATAAGAGTAGATGCTGAGGGAGCAGAAGGGGGTATCTGCCCCTCAGCCATAGCAGAAACTATTCCCGAAGACTCCAGCTCCAAACTCTGAGATAGAGTCGGAGGAGGAACTACAAGAGGGTGTGGACTAATAGTCGTCTGTTGAGACGGACTATGTAGCATCTGGGCCAGTGCCTGTGATTTTAATAATCTACTGACCACCCTCTCTAAATCATGGTCAGAAAGCCTAGATGACCTGGATGATCGGCTCCGATGGCTCCGTTCCGAGAGGAGAGGTGAGGCCGGAGCCGAGAGTATCGGTTCCAAGGAAGGGGACCTGGACCTCTTCCTCGAAGGAACCATCAGAGCCGACGAAACCAAAGAAGCAGTCGGAGCAGAGGACTTTTCGGCACCGACAGATGGTCTCGATGCATCGGCTCCAGCCGGAGCCGATACAGACATAAAGGTAAGGGTGTCGGAGCCGATCGGCGCCGACACCGAAGCCTGAGCCACATGGTGGTCGGAACAAGCCGGAGCCGACACCGATGTGACTGAACTAGTATCGGCACTGATAGCCACCAGTGACGAAGGTTTATGCAAACCAGGATCGGCTCCAGCTGGAGCCGATCTCGACTCAGAAGGAGTCGGAGCAGAGGCCGCAGGCTTGGACACAGAAGCCTGGGCCTTGGAAGACTTAGAAGTCTTGCTCGGGGCCGACTTAGCCGGAGAGCCCTCCGGTTTAAGAAGACCCCTTAAAATCAATTTATTTCTCCTCTCCTGCAGGACTCTCTGGCTAAAGGAATGACAAATCGCACAGGAGTCCTGCAGGTGGAGAGGTCCCAGGCAGTATAAGCAAGAAGTGTGACCGTCTGTCAGAGACATCTTCTGACAGAGTCACACTTCTTAAAGCCTGAGACCCTTTCTTTGGACATAGTGCAGAAACACTCACAACACAGTCCCAAAGAACAAGATATCCCAAAAAGAATTTTTTAAAACTAACCACACACACACACACACACACACACACACACACACACACACACACACACACACACACACACACACACACACACACACACACACCCTAACATGGGGGGGGGGGATGGGAGAGGAGAAGGCCTGACTAAAAAAATTAAAGATTGAGGGAAATTTTAGTCAGAAAGGGGCTTAATATAAACTAAAAACGTAAAATATAAAGTTTAAATTGAAAAAGGGGCTAAAAAAGTATTATATAAAACACTTACCAGGAGCTGGCAAAAGGAGGACCTCATCAGCGAAGCGGCAAACGAGATCTGGGTACTTACCGCCTTGCATCATGGGATATGGGGCTGCCTCGAGCTGGTAAAAGTGACTCTCGAGCTTAGCAAAGTGCAGAGTCCAACCCATCAAGCAAGAATGAAGGCGAGATTGACAACTTAACATCATGTATACTTAAAATATTCTAAATGTAATCCTTACAGTGAAAACATATACTTCTGGTTGAAAGTTAATAACGTAAAGTAAAAATTCATCATTAACTAACTGCCTGTTAATTACCTGGCTTTTTTAAAACAGTTTTTTGTTTGTTCATAATTTCTCCCTGTTAAGTTTTAGTGCACTTGCTATACTGATGCTGTCATTTAGACCTGGGGGGCTAGCTGCATTTAATTTCAATTGCCATAAAAGTTCTTTGTGCTCCAGACGAGTCTCCCAGTCCCCTCCTCAGGGATCCTGGGTGACCTGGTCTAGAACAAGAAATTTTAGATGCATGTTGATACATTGCATTGAATGCTTGAAAAAAGCATTAGTATCTTTCTTTTTGCTAATTTTGTATAAATGCTCATAGATCCTTTTTCTTAGTGGCCGCTCGGTCTTGCCAACATAAAAACTGTAACACTCCATGCAAACTCCGAGATAAACCACCCCTTTTGATGCACAATTAAAATAATTCTTTGTATTAACCTTAAAGTTCCTAGAGGGAATGTATAAACTATTACTGTTATATATGTATGCACACTGGTTGCATGCGCCACATTTGAAGGTGCCTACCTTATTGGAAAAATGTGAATATATTTTTCCGTTATTCTTATTCTCAAATAGGCCCTTTAAATTAATCTCTCTCTTTCTTGTGAATCCAGGCTTGGCGGGTACAATTTTATTAATGTCCTCCTGTAGTGTCAACACTGGCCAATATGTCAAAATAGTCTTTTCCACCTGTTGGGAGTCCCTAGTGTATATGTATACACAAAGTTGTTATATGACAATTGTTGATCAGCCTCTTGAATGTGTTCTAAAATCTTGCCTTCCCCAAGTAATGGTGGATACTTAGATTCCCTATATTAGAGAACCTCTTTTGCTAAATTATCCACCAGGTGGGCTGGATAGCCTCTCTCAAGGAAGAGATTTTTTTAGGAAGTCAACTTCTTTAAGAAATAAATCGCGAGTACTTGACATCCTGGATGCACGAATGAGTTGACCTTTTATTATACCCTTTTTCTGGTAAAAAGGATGCCCACTATCAAAATGTAAGAAGGTGTTGGAAAAAGTCGTCTTTCTATACATTTGGGATTGGAAAAAGTTGTTAACATAATCTTTGAATAAAAGAACATCCAAATAGTGTAAAGAATTTTCGCTCACATTATGTGTGAAAGCTAAAAAATCTGTAGTGGAATTAATGTACGTAATGAAATTTGAGAAACTTATCCATGTCACCATCCCACAGTATACAGATATCATCCAGGTAACGTTTATAGTAAGTTATGTGCTCAGCCCAACCAGATGAAAAGATGTATTTGTTTTCCCAATAGTATAATACTATGTTCGCGTATGTTGAGGCACATGGAGCACCCATCGCTACACCTTTCTTTTGCCTGAATACTTCTCCATTAAAATAAATGAAGTTGTTCTCAAGAACTACTTCCATAAATTCCACTATTAGCCTGACCGTGCTGTTACTTAGATCAGATTGTGTCAAAATTTCATTAAACCAATCTAATTCCTATAGAATGAGGAATGCTGGGAAATAGCGCTATGATGTCAATAATTACTATTAATATCCCTGGGGTTGTAAAAATTTTGTTGGACATCATTAAGAAATTCCCAGGAGTCTTTACAAATAGGTTTTAAGGTTGAGACAAATTTTTTTAGTGTCTGATCAATATATTTCCCTAGAGGCTCTGTAATGCTCCCGGCTCCTGCTACTATAGGTCTGAATTTTAAGGGATTCAGTCCTTTGTGGACTTTTGGAATCCCGAAAATTACCGGGATCCTAGGTTTTGGGACATGCAAATAGTTGTGTAACTTCTCATTAATAGCACCTTGCATCAAATGGTCCATTAACATAAAGTTGATCTTAGAGTACGCAATATTCACTTCATTCCTAGAAACTAATTCATAAGTATCAGCATCCTGTAACAAAATATGAATATGTGTTTCGTATGCCCAATTGTACATTAGAACACCACCACCACCCTTATCAGGTTTCATTACCCTGATACCCTCCTCTGAGTAAATTAGTTAGCTGATATAGGTGGAAATCAAAGTTATCGGGTGGTTGGTATGCACCAAATGCATGTTTCTCTCAGATCCATTTCCACTAATTCCTCAAAAATTCTTAAGGTGGGATGGGTGGGGGGGTTAAAAGTACTACACCTTGAATTTATGTGGTTAGTTGAAGATTGCCCTTTAAAAAATAGTGCAAGATTTAGCCTCCTGATGAATAGTTTGAATTCTACTAGCGTTTTGGATAAATCCATGGTGTGCAGGGGGACAAAGTGAAAACCTCTGGTGAACAACTCAAAGTCAGAGGTTACTGTAGTTTCCGTAAAGTTGTAAATGGTGTAATTGTCCTTAGTTACCACCTTGTAATTACCACTAGATGAATCCCCATCAACATCGTCATCATTAACTAAACCAACTTCCTTGGAATCAGTTACCTGCGTAACCTGTTCCAATTCTGTTAGTAGAATGTTGTATTCCTGCCCCCTGGTCTGCCCTGGGGATACTGAAAAACCTGATGCTGATTTTTATTATTATCTTTTTCAGCCAATCGCTCACTTCTCCTGGGTGGATCTACTAATGGAGTATTAATATTCTCAGTGCTTTCAGCAATATCAGTTCTCCCTTCATCATTAGAAGTATTACGTTTAAATTTTCCTGGCAAGGGATAAGCCCTCCCATCCCTGTATTCAATCAAGTCACGCTCCAACTTTCTTATCTTACGACTGACTATCTTAACGCAATGTTGATCCACTTCGTTAAAAACATTATCATAACATTTTTAACACTAGGAAAGTCCTTGTCTTTAACGATACTATTGTTTAATATTGTCAGTTCATTCAGTAAAGAGTTAGCTTTAGTTTCATAATCTTGAATCATAAGATCCAGCATTTCCAAACCAGTTTTATCGAACAGCTCCACCAGCTTCGTATATAAATTGGAGCCCAGCACAGCGTTGTTTGGAAACTTGAAACAAAGTAGTCCTTTTGGGATACGTTGCACACGGACACACTCTCTCAGACAGTCTATCTCCAGTTGCGTGTTCTTGTAAGCATATAGTTTGTCATTTAGTTTATCGAAATCACGCTCCATACAATTGTAATGCTTTTGAGAACTCAAAATAATAATATTATTTCACTATAATTATTCACTATAATTTACATTATCACTAGTTAATCTAGAATATCTTAATGCTTGATTTTTTTGACCACATTCTTGTGTATATGAGGTGGGTGCATACTACCACGATGTAAAAGTGCATTTCTTTTACAAGATTTCTTATAGACTTGTGTGTATGACCCCTTGTTCTTTGTTCAATAGTACAACTAAAAAAATTTTTCTATTCTGTGAAACTTCACTTGTTAGTGTAAGAAAGGTTGTAGTGCCATTTATACAAGTAATAAAGCCTTTTAAAATGTCCAGTTCACCTCCCCATACAACAAAGAGATCATCTACAAATCTCGTAGTATTTTATATATTTTGAAAAGTATGTATGTTCAAGAATACAGGTATACTCCCAATATGCCAGGACTAAATTAGCATATGAATTGGCACATGGTGTGCCCATCGCCACTCCTGTAGTTTGCAAAAAATAGCTATCCCCAAATGTAGAGATTATTGTTAAGGATTAATTCCATCAACATGGTAATTATGATAACCTGACTATTTTTCAGTCCCTTCTGGATTAGATATAACCTCAAAGTCTATACCAGTGCCATTAGGTATACTTTTAAAAAGCGACTTAACATCTAGAGTTACCAGATAGTCTGTTCCTTTCAACTCACCATACATACTAAGTGATGCTACTGTCTCTAAAAATTGCTGCTTATCCCTTAAAATTGAGGGAGTTGAATCAACTACTGGTCTTAGTTGCTTCTCTAAATAAATGGATACACTTGTTAGCCATCCTTTTCCAGAAACTATTGGTCTTAATGGTGGATTATCAAGTTTTTTTGTGTATTTTAGGTAAACCTCTAAAAATAGGCACAAGAGGTTTCTCTATCAAAAAATATTTACACAAGTTACTATCAAAAATACCACACATTAACATACCATAAAGATCTGCATGTACATTTTTGATTATCTCATTCAATCCCATTGCTGTTAAATTCCTATAAGTTGTTTGATCTGATAGCATCCCATTTATTTCAGTTATATAGTGTTCACTATTTAATAGCACAATCGCCCCTCCCTTATCAGCTGGCCGAATTAATATCTTATTATTATGCTGTAAATCATTTAAAGCTTTTATCTCTTCTTTACTTAAAATTAAAAAATTCAGGTTTTAGCCTATTGTGTTTCTCATGAGAAAGTGTAAATAAATCCTTAATACATGCTTTCTCAAAACTCTCTAAATATGGGTGTAAAATTGGTGTAAATGTAGAAGGTTTAGTGAAAAGTAAAACCATCATTATTAACATCTATGGATTCCTTATCATACTGCATTCCCAACACCACTTTTCTCGTAAACTATTTAATATCTACTATTAGGTCACTTATATCAACAGTTTGCGAGGGAATAAAAGAGAGAGTCCCTTATTTAAAACCGATACCTCAGCTGGAGTTAGTGTACTGCGATAAATTCACTATCAAGTCCTCAGTTTCAGCATCTTCCTCTGGAACTCTAATTGTTCCTCTGAGATCTTCCTTTTTCTTCCTTTGTAATGTGAATTCCATTCCTGCCAACTGGTTGCGCGAAATAACGGAAAATTGAGTCCTGCGTCTATCTCATTTCCTCCTTGTGAAGTATTCTCAATGTTTGAATGTGTTTTGCGGCATACAGCTGGTTTAATAATTCCACTTGATCCCATGTCCATGCCTGCTTGTCTTGGCATCTCCTCATTTTTCTGAATATCCGCTCGCCTGGGCGGAAGTGATGGCAACTCATCAGAAGTAGTGGGTACATAATGTCTGGTACACTCTGATACTGTCTGTGTAATACTATGTTGTACATCCAATACTCTGGGTCGAGTGGATTCCCTCGGCCAAAAAAAAAATATTCCCCCGTGAGAAATCTAAACGGTCTCCTTCCAGTTTTTTCTTTTTTGCCTGTAAAAGTCTGTTGTCCATAAGTGATAAAGTGGTCGCTAATTCTATAAAAAACTCTTCTCTGAGTGTTAGTCAGAGAAATCAATTGCTGGCCTAGGGAATGAGCTTCCTTAGTAAGTTCATCTTCAATTATATTATATTGCTCTATTAGAAGTTCCATGTATTTGCTACTTGTCTCCAAGTTCACTTTCTGCCATTTAGAAAGTAACTGAGGATATGTCGAACCAAATGTTGGCATCTTCAAGATGCAAAGACCTCTAGGAACTATCTTAAAGGCGATACAAGCTTCCATGTGTTTCTTCTGCCACTGAATATTTTTGCTTTTAACTAATATGTCCTCAAACTTCCTCATAGTTTGTAACGCATTAATTTCAATTGACTGTCCTTTGTTTCATTGCAGTTTTTGCTAAATTTGCATACGATAATCTTAGTAATGGGTTACCTTCTGTTTGTAATAGTCGTTTCAGGTCATTACCATTAGTGTTCATTTGAACAGTCCCACTCGGATTTAATCTGGTTTCATGTCCCCCGATGTAGACAAGTAATCCAAATGTAAAAAAAAAGAAGAATACACTGCAGGGGTAAAGTGCCTCCAAACAAAAACTTTGTAAAAATAATAAGAGAATGACAGGCACACCACGGCAATCGAAGCAAACCTCTTGAAATGCATTGAAATAAAGTCTTATTACAGCAAAAGTAAGCACTTTCGCGTCTCCGAAGGACGCTTCTTCAGACTTTAAAACAATTGACAAAAAAAGGAAATCTTTAAATACTATTGCCCATCAGTGTAGACCAATAAAAAAGCTGTTGTATAAGACATGACGTTTCTCATCAGTAAAATTCATTACAAAACTAGATTACTTCTTTTAATACCTTTTCAACATCTATATATATAACTCTCAAACTCAAATTCTTAAAAAAAAAAAAAAAAAAAAATTTTATATATATATATATATATATATATATATATATATATATATATATATATATATATATATATATATATGTAAAATATATATACATACATATAAAAATGTAAATATAAGAAATATGTATAAAAAATATATACATATAAAGCAGTTATTAAAAAACTTATGTTATCTATACTTATAACATTAATAGCTAGGTAATCTAGTATAACTAGCCTGTCGAATGGGGTGTCCGTGAAAGAAGACTTGAAAGCCTCCGCAAAATGACACAAGCGTATCCAAGCTTGCCTCCTAAGGGCTACGTCCGAACTCACTGCTCTACCCGCCCCCTCGGCTGCATAAGATATGAGCCTCATGGACGAGTTGACGATGGAAGAAAGGGTACACACAGCTGGGCGTTAAACAGGGCCAACGCCTCAGGCAAGTTACCAGACAGGGCATCTCCCAACTCCTTTATGAGATCCCTTTGGAGCCGCGTAAAATGACACAAGTAATTCAGCGACCGCAAGGTAAAGGTCGCTGAAGACAGGGTACGCTTCCCATACCTATCCATACTCTTAGACTCCTTATTAGGAGGATGGATGGAAGTAGAAGCCTCTGCCACGTCCTGCTGAGTGGCAGACGCCACCACCACAGCATCCACAGGTACTCCCTTGGTCAAAAATTATTTTCCAGGAGGCGCAGATAAGAACTTATTGGGGCGGCTAAGAACTGGCTCCACAGAGTCAGGGTGTTCCCACACCCTTTGACAAATAAGATCCAATAATTCATCGAAGGGTGGAGACACCCAGGAGGTGGAAGGCTGGGCTCCGAAGGCCTTGAGGAAGACAGACTCCTCCTCAGAAGGGTTTTTGGATGGCCAGGCGCCCCGCTGTCTCAAGATCTCCAGGATATCAGAGAATGAGACATCAGAGGACGACTTTGGGGACCCTTCTGCATCATCGAGGTCGGTGTCCGAGGTGACAGACTCATCTGGGGAGTCTACGTGCTTCCTCTTTCACAACTTCTTCCTGGGAGGCTCCTCAGGCACGGACTCTGAAGGGCCCTCAGAAAGCAGGGGACCACACATGGAGGTATCCTCAGGCCTAGGAGCCCCGCTGTCCAGAGATAGGAAATATATACATATAAAGCACTCCTCATAGCCTCGAAGGCAGGTCCACCAGAATCGGACGAAAAACCCGCCTTCGAGACCATGACCGGAGTCGGGGTACCCCTAGCCAAAGCAACAAGGGGGAGACATGGAGCCGAAGCCTGAAGCCCCGATGTATCCCCCTCGGGCTCGACTGAGGACACCAGAGTACGGACACCTGTAGAAGGGATGGAAAAGGTTGGAGCAGAGGTCGGATCCGAAAGCTAGCAGGAGGTTTCGGAGCTGACCCAAGAACTTCACTCGATTCGGCAAACTCCGGCTCGGACGTTACCGAGGTTGTCGGAGGAGGAAGAAACGGAACCGATATCGTGGCTGGCTCCGGAGCAGACTGGGCTGGAGCCGAAAATAATTTAGTTAACACTGGCGACTGGAGGAGCCTCTGGACCACCCTTATCCACATCCGAAATCAGACAGCCTGGAGGACTTGGAGGAGACAGAAGGGGGTCGAGAAACCTTCTCTGTCGGAACAGAGACAAGACTGGGGGGGAACAGCTCCGAGTCGGCTCCAAAGGGATCGGAGCTGAAGCAGGCTCGAGAACCACCGCAACCTCCTTCGGTGCCGATGACCGTGGAGTCGAAGTAGCTGACCCCGAAACAGACAAGACTTCCTGTGGCTCCAAGACCAGTGGAGCCGAGGAAGGAGACATAGCCTTAGACAGTACCTCCTGCGGCTCAGAGACCAGTGGAGCTGAGGAAGGGGATATAGCTTTTGCCCTTTTCTCCGGAGGCTCCAATGAACTAGCCAGAGACTTCTTTTTAGTCTTAGACCTGGATTTCTCTGAGGGGGGAGACTACGCTAAAGTTTCCTCAAAGGAGGGTTTAATCAAACCCTTAAGGATAATCTTATTTTTTCTCTCCTGTAAAACCCTGGAAGAGAAGGCATGACAAATACTGCAGGATTCCTGCAAGTGTATGGCACCAAGACAATAAACACAGATGGCGTGGCCATCAGTCAAAGACATGTTATACGCACATTTGGCACATTTTTTAAAGCCAGATGGCTCATCTTTTGTTCCTTGCCAGACATAAGGAAACACAACCACACACTCAGCAACACAAGGAGGGAGGGTGGAAAGGGCTCTAACTTAAACGCCCGAACACTAAGACACAAGATAGGGCAAAGGCCCTCTAACTTAAACAGGCCTAGCCCACCAAACAGAAGGATTACCACACAAAAAAACGCAATCAATCACAAAAAGGGAAACAGACAACGTAGCTATTAAAATAGCTTTTTGGAAATAATAACTCGAGCAAACAGTAATTAAAAGTCAAAAAAGAGAGGGTACTTAGCCACAGCCAAGTCGAGACCACGTTGTTACTCTAGGAGTGGCAAATGAGATCTGGGGGTTTGGGCGTGGTGCATCCTGGGATACAGGGTTAGCCCAGCCAATGAGAGACTTCATGCTAGTTATAGCGGCAGAGTCGGAGCAGATTCTCGGCTCCGAGCCAGTCAGTAATGAATGTAGGCGAGATAGGATCACATTACATCTTATGTTATCTATACTTATAACATTAATAGCTAGGTAATCTAGTATAACTAGCAGTTGCTTGTAAGTTCTTTTTCTGATGTTTGCACTTGGATAATTAAGTCATTCTATTGTCTCAAGAGATATATGTATGTATCTATACATCTTATATATCATTCAATGTCTCAAGGGGCGATCCTTCAGAAAGGGCTTCAATGAGAACCTATCATTGAGACCATGTCCTCTATCTGCCTGTAATTTTATTATTTTAACTGGAAAGAGACTGTTTAGATTTCTCACAGGGGAATGTTTTTTCTTGGCCGAGGGAATCCACTCGACCAAGAGTATTGGATGTACACCATAGTATTACACAGACAGTATTACAGTGTACCAGACATGATGTACCCACTACTTCCGATGAGTTGCCATCACTTCTGCCCAGGCGAGCGGATATTCAGAAAAATGAGACGCTGCTGCCAAGACAAGCAGGCAAGGACATGGGATCAAGTGGAATTACGGAACCAGCTGTACACCGCAAAACACATTCAAACAGAGAATACTTTACAAGGAGAAAATGAGATAGACGCAGGACTCCATTTTCCGTTATCATTTCAAGCAACCAGTCGGCAGGAATGGAATTCACCTTACAAAGGAAGAAAAAGGAAGACAGAGGAACAATTTGAGTTCCAGAGGAACATGCTGAAACCGATAGAGGACTTAATAGTGAATTTATCGCAGTACTCCAACTCCAGCTGAGGTATCAATTTTAAATAAGGGACTCTCTTTTATTCCTTCGCAAACTGTCGATTTAAGTAACCTAATAGTAGATATTAAATGTTTTATGAGAAAAGTGGTGTTGGGAATGCAGTATGATAAGGAATCAATAGATGTTAATAATGATGGTTTTACTTTCACTAAACCTTCTACATTTACACCAATTTTACACCCATATTTAGAGAGTTTTGAGAAAGCATGTATTAAGGATTTATTTACACTTTCTCATGAGAAACACAATAAGCTAAAACATGAATTGTTTAATTTAAGTAAAGAGATAAAAGCTTTGAATTAATTACAGCATAATAACAAGATATAATTCGGCCAGCTAATAAAGGAGGAGCTATTGTGTTATTAGATAGTGAACACTATATAACTGAAATAAATGAGAAGTTATCAGATCAAAGAACTTATAGGAATTTAACAGCAATGGGATTGAATGAGAATCAAAAATGGACATGCAGATCTTTATGATATGTTAATATGTGGTATTTTTGATAGTAACCTGTATAAATATTTTTTGATAGAAAAACCTCTTGTACCTACTTTTAGAGGATTACCTAAAACAGACAAAAACTTGATAATCCACCATTAAGACCAATAGTCTCTGGAAAAGGATGGCTAACAGAAAGTGTATCCATTTATTTAGAGAAGCAACCAAGACCAGTAGTTGATTCAACTCCCTCAATTTTAAGGGATACACAGCAATTTTTAGAGACCCTAGCACCACTTAGTATGAATGGTGAGTTGAAAGGAACAGATTATCTGGTAACTCTAGATGTTAAGTTGCTTTTTACAAGTATACCTAATGACACTGGTATAGACTTTGAGGTTATATCTAATCCAGAAGGGACTGAAAAATAGTCAGGTTATCAGAATTACCATGTTGATGGAATTAATCCTTAATAATGTCTTTACATTTGGGGGTAGCTATTTTTTTTACAAACTACAGGAGTGGCAATGGGCACACCATGTGCCAATTCATATGCTAATTTAGTCCTGGCATATTGGGAGTATACCTATATTCTTGAACATACAGGGCAGGATTCACGAAGCCTCAGTGTAAGAGTTACAACTCTTACACGGAGAATACAGTTAAACGGAGTGATGTCAGCATGCTCTGCATATTCATGAGAGCATGCTGAATCACACCAAAGTCTAACACGGTCCGTGTAAGACACTAGGGGGCGTGTCCGTAGGCCGAGCCCTGCAAGCGGACACGCCCCCAGAAGAGTAAAAGTGCCCAAAGTAAACACCCACGACAGAGTCCACGGAAATGTGAATAAACACAACACAACACATGCCCCCAGACTATGAACAGAAAATATATAAGTGAACATGTGATATATTTTTTTTAAATTGTAAAGATGTTTAACCGTGAGTGCGCTCGTTTGCGCGGGCATGCCCATAGCACAGCTACAGTTAGCAGTCAGTGGGGAAAGCATATAAGAACTAAATATGCAAAGTAAGCCAAGAAGCAATAGCGTAGCGGTAGAGACGTCAGCTGAAGAGCAGGCATTCATGGTTCGAGCCCCCACAACGCCAACTTTTATATTTCGCAAAATAAGCGCGAAACAAGTCCCTGACAAACATGTACACATATAAAATCACATTTTATGTAAAATGTAATGAACTAGTCCATTTATTTTGAAGAAATGTGAGGTAACAAAACAATAAAAAAAATGCCAGATGTGCCAATAGCTGAGCTACAGTTTAACAAGGTGAGTGCATCTGCCCGTAGGTGAGCAGTGGTTTAACAGGTGCAAAATGAGTGCCCGTAGGTGAGCAGTGGTTTCACACGCTGAAAAATAGTTTTGTACCTACCATAAATGTAGATGTCCGAAAGGTATGCATTTGCAGTCATCACATATGGGTTGTCCTGCCTCAGGCAGCCCTTCGGTCGGCCGGATTCCAAAGTCTGGGTCCGGCGTCGGCTGATGTCGCCCCTTCCCCGACGTCACAGCGCCTGGGGTATAAAAGCGACAGCCGACGCCATCTTCCTCAGTTTTTCTTGCCCCAGATGCCAGGTGCCCTCTAGGAAGGCTAAATTTGGATAAATAAGCAATAAAAAATCCAAACATTTGCAAATTATATATATATATATATATATATATATATATATATATATATATATATATATATATATGTGTATGTATGTATGTATGTAAAAACAAATACACCATAATAGATCCCCCCAGCTAGCTAATAGAGAAGTAAGCACCCTAGGAATACCACAGAGGGGAAGGAGGGTGGGTAAACCTGACTGCAGATGCATACCTATCGGACATCTACATTTATGGTAGGTACAAAACTGTACTATGTCCTTCAAGGATGCATCTGCAGTCATCACATATGGGTAGAATACCATAGCCAATCTGGGGGAGGAGGTACTAGGAAAAGGATGGTGTAGCTAAGATACCCTGCAGGACAGCCGTAGCAAAGCCTGCTCTGGATCTGGAATATAAAGGTAAATTGTAATGCTTGGCAAATGTAATGCTTGGCAAATGTATGCACGGAGCTCCATGTGGCAGCTTCTAAAATGTCTTTTGTAGCCACCCCTCTTAAGAAGGCTGTGGAGGTGGCTGTGGCTCTCGTAGAATGAGGTCTAATGTTAGCTGGTACAGTCTTTCCATGAAATGAGTAACAAAAGCGGATGCAATTTCCTATCCATTTTGAAATTGTCTGTTTGGAAATTGCTTTTCCTTGAGTACCAGTAGCATATGCTACCAGCAGCTGGTCAGTTTTCCTGAAACCTTTAGTTCTGTCCAAGTAGTAGCGCAACTGTCTGAATGTCCAGGGTGTGCAGCAGTTTCTCCCCTTTGTTTTGTGGATTTGGGAAGAAGGTAGGCAAGTGAATGGCTTGATTCAATGAAACCCTGGATACCATCTTTGGCATAAAAGTAGGATTAGTTCTTAATGAAACTCTGTCCTGGTGAAAAATAATAAATGGCTGAACTGCCATCAGGGCCTGCAATTCCGAAACCGAAACCCTTCTTGCGGAGGTTATTGCCAGAAGGAAAGCAGTCTTCCATGAAAGGTACTGTAGATCTGCAGATGCTGCTGGTTCAAATGGAGGCAGTGTTAGTTTTTCCAACACGTAGTTAAGGTCCCAAGCAGGTAGAGGTGGTTTCCTAGGAGGTTTGATGTTTTTAATTCCTCTTAGAAACTGTCTTAGGAGAGGATGAGAAAAGACAGGTGGATCAGTATTGTACTCAGCTGAAATTGCTGAAGCATGAATCTTAATAGAAGAGTAAGATAGCCCATTGTGGAACATTTCTGCCAAATATTCCAGGATATGTGCCATGTTCATCATTGTCGCATCTAGGCCCTTTGTGGTGTTCCAGACGAGAAATCTTTTCCATTTTGCTGAATATGCCTTCCTTGTGGAAGGGCGACGAGCTTCCATAATAATATTCTTCACTCTCTGGGATAGCTTATCCTGATTAGGAGTCAAGGTATTCTCCACGCTGTTAGTTGCAATGTTTTCAGGTTGGAATGCAGAGTTTTGTATCTGTGCTGTGTCAGTAGAAGTGGCCATAGAGGTAGGGGCCATGGTTTCGTACGTGACATGCTCCTTAGCAGTGGATACCAGTGCTGTCTTGGCCAGTCCGGAGCTATCAGAATCACTTTTGGCTGCTCTGCCCTGATCTTCAGTAACACCTTGGTCATTAATGGAATAGGAGGAAATGCATACACTGTCAGATTTCTCCAGCTGAACGAGAGGGCGTCCACTTTCCACACTTGTGGGTGGTATGTCCTTGAGCAGAATTTCTTCAGTTGATTGTGGGGGGATGCTAATAGATCTATGTCCGGGCTCCCCCAAGATTGTGTTATCTGTTGAAAAATGTCTGGGTGCAGCATCGATTCGTGTGCATCCATGATATTTCTGCTTAAGCTGTCCGCCAGTGTATTGTCCTTCCCTGGCACAAACTGAGCTTGTAGCTGTATATTGAGTTTCAAGGAAAGATCCCATAGATTCATTGCCAGTCTGCAAAGTGGGTAAGAATGGGTACCTCCTTGCTTGTTTATGTACCACATAACTGTGGTGTTGTCTGTCCTTAGTAGATGGCCTTGATGCAGAAAGAGTTTGAAGGCCTCGATTGCATGTATCACTGCTAGCATTTCTTTTTGATTTATGTGCATGCGTAGCTCCTTTTGTGACCACTGTCCTTGGATACCTCTGCCCTCCATGTGTGCTCCCCAACCTATGTCTGAAGCGTCTGTTTTAATAGTTTGGGAGGTTTTTG
Organism: Protopterus annectens; assembly: GCF_019279795.1. Classification (NCBI taxonomy): domain Eukaryota; kingdom Metazoa; phylum Chordata; order Ceratodontiformes; family Protopteridae; genus Protopterus; species Protopterus annectens. The sequence continues at coordinate 1,950,048,332 of NC_056743.1, forward strand.
GCTTTGTGAAGGGCAACCCTCTGTTGGACTGGCTGGCCTGAGCCCACCACAGAAATTCCTTGTGAAGGCATGGAATGAGTGGGATTAACGTTTCCAAACTGTGACTGTGCCGAGTCCATAAACTCCTTAGGTACCACTGTAGCTTTCTCATACGTAGCCTTGCTTGTGGAATCAAAAGAATACAGGATGCCATGTAACCCAGGGCCTGCAGGATTTTCCTTGCAGTCAGCTGGGTTTGTCTTGTCAGATTCTTGAAGTAATCCGGTAGTTGACTTTCTTCTGTGAGATGAGCCATTTGGGTGGTTGTATCTAGATCCGCACCCAGAAAGGTTATTCTTTGAGACTGAACAATTCTTGATTTGTGCATGTTGACTGTATATCCCAAGGCCTGTAGAAGATTGATGGCATAATTTAAGTCCTTTATCAAAGTTTGTTGGTTGTCCGCTTGTATAAGGCAGTCGTCCAGATATGGGTAGATTTGAATCCCCTGGAGTCTGCAGTGTGCCATTACTGATGCCAGGCATTTTGTGAATAATCTGGGCGCAGTACATAAGCCAAAGGGCAATGCTGAGAATTGATAATGCTCTGACCCTGCAAGAAATCTGAGGTATCTTCTGCAACTTTGTCTGATAGGGACATGCAGGTATGCCTCCTTGAGGTCTAAGTAACCAGCCAAGACCCCTTGCCCAGTATGGGAAGGAGTTGCTGTAGTCAGCATTTTGAATTTTGGCACAATGAGATAAGTATTCAGTGAGGACAAGTCGAGAATTGGTCTCCATTGATGCTCTTTTCTTGGAACAAGGAAAAGCCTGGAGTAAAATCCTTGGCCTTGTTCTGAAATAGGAACTTTTTCTATGGCTTTCATTTGTAGTAAGTTTGAGATTTGTTTCAAAGTCTCTGCCCTTTGATTTGGTGGCAGACCTGGCATGCCTTTTCTTTTTGGCAATGTGTGGAAATGGAACCTGTATCCTTTGTCTATTATTTGGAGTGTCCATTTGTCTCTTGTAATGTTGTGCCAATTTCTGGAGAATAAAGAAAGCTTTCCGCCCAAAGGTGCTTCTAATTGAGCCCTGGTTGGCGGAGTCAAAGCAAAGTCATTGAGTTTGTCCTTGTGCAGCAGTTGCAGATCCTGAACTGCCTGTCTGGATTGGAGGTTGCCACTGACTGCCTCTGTAGGAGCCCCTAGCTTGCCCTCTACCTCTGGCACGCCTGTTCCTGCCCCTTTGAAATCTTTCTGTGTCCGGAAAGGACCAATTCTTGAAAGGCCAGTTTCTGCTGAATCTAGGCAGTTGGACTTGAAGAAAATCCTTAACTGTTTGTACAGATTTTGCCTTTTCCTCAAATTTCTTTAGGACGTCTTGAGCAGTGGAACCAAATAACTTTTGCTTTTCCAGTGGAGCATCCAAAAGCTTAGCTTTAACATGTTCTGGCAGAGATTGTTCCTTCAGCCAAGCATGCCTGCGTATGACAACACCTGTCATTGCTGACCTACATGAAGCTTCCAATGCATCATAACCACACTGCAAGAAGTGGCTGCTAACCTGCTGGGAGTTATGTACCAGATCCTGAAGGGATTTACGGTCAAGGGGTTCAGAAAAAGACAATTTCTTATGCATTTCTTCTAACACATACTCTTGATACTGTATCATATGAAACTGACAATTTAATGCCCTCATAGCAAGAGTGGCAGAAGTATACACTTTTTTACCCCATCTCTCGAATGCCCTGGACTCCTTTGCAGAGGGGAGTGGGTTCTTAGTAGTAACAGCTGCAACCCCTTTAGGGCCCTGTGAAATAGTTTCAGGGTCAGCAGAGTGGGCCTTAATTGTGTGTCCGGGACTCTAATACCTATCGGGCTTAACAGGGGCCGGAGGCAGAGTGCCAGGGGTCATACTAGAGTCAGAGTATACATCAATCACATTTAAAACAGGAGGAATAGCCAAAGGTCTATGCTGAGGTAAATGGAGAAAAGTTCTTAGTCTTTTCCTGGAATCAGAATATTCTTGGCCCTGCCATTTGAAATGCTCTCTCAGAGTGAAGGGCCTCCCCAAAGGAAAGCTCTTCAGGAGGGGAGGCCGAGGGAATAGATTCCTCTGCATCCGAATCCTCGTAGGCCGAATAAGCCTCCTCCTGGTAGTCTGAGTGATCCGTGCCAACAGAGGCCTCCTCTGAGGAAAGGGGATCAGGAGGATCCATCCTGGGCCATTTGTCTAGAGGGGGTTGGGAGCCCCTGTCCGGATGAGGCTGAGAGCCCCTAATTAAGGAGATAAGGTCCTCTGCTAAAGTTAGAATCTGTGAACTAGAAGAAGGTCCCTGAGGAATAACTGGGTGGCATGGCTTTAGAGAGTTTTGCAGCTTTAGCCCTGGTGAAGGCCGTAATAGACATGGATGCAGGAGGCCTGGCTGCACCACGTGCTGGTGTAGCTTTGTCTAAAGGTATGGTGTCGGAAGATTCCAATACCCCAGTTTCAGAAGGCAATTCTGTAACCGACTCGGTAGCAGCCTCCGGGGCCAAGGCGGTCAGTTGTAATATTTCAGGGTTCGGAAGTTCCAAGGACTCTGTATCAGCCGAGACAGAGACACTCGCAGTAGGCCTAGCCGCGGTTTCAGCCGAAACCGCGGCCCATGTGTGTCGGTCCTTGTCTTTCTGTTTCTTAATTAAATGGGATGTCAGGCTTTCCAACGGCATTTTGTAAGCAAAACTATCCCCAAAAAACTCTTCTGCGAACTCCGACCGACGTCTAAGAGTGCGTCGGTTGAAGGAAGCGCAGGCAGAACAGGCCGAGACGTCGTGGTCTCGGCCTAAGCAAGGAAGACAATAAGAGTGGAAATCCTTATGAGGTATTTGTTTCCCACAAGTTAAACAATTATTAACTTTTTCTGACATCGGCTGAGGCAAGAAAGAGTCCCCAACGGGGTACTTAGCTTTTGAAGTCTTCTGATAGCGAATTTACAGGAGCTGGCCGACCGGCACTTGCGAACTGCTTCTGCTTCGGGCACCACGCGGCAAGAAAGACTGAGGAAGATGGCGTCGGCTGTCGCTTTTATACCCCAGGCGCTGTGACGTCCAGACTTTGGAATCCGGCCGACCGAAGGGCTGCCTGAGGCAGGACAACCCATATGTGATGACTGCAGATGCATCCTTGAAGGACATCTGTGTGCCCCTAGCTGAGCGTACTATGCGTGCTGACAGCCAAATGAGGCGTAAGTCAGCGCACCCCATTTGCGCAGAGCTGCGCACCACGCCAACAAGCTAACCGACGGGCAACGTTGAGCAAGCTGTAACATAACTGCCTTTACGCAGACACACCCCCTAGCCTGTCTAGACAGTCAAAATATAAAAAGCAGTGGCCAGGTTCGAACCCAGGATACCATGCACCATAGTCAAGTTACTGAACCACTAAGCTACGACAGCTGTACTCAGAAATGCAGTAATAGCAAATATATAGGAATGAATAGAAAGTGGAGCATGACAAAGCAGGTTTTGTGAAGTGGATACAATTCCAAAATGGCCAATCACAGATAAGTGCGGGAAAAACGGCATATATAAGCCCCATAGGTGGGAATACACAGCATAAACGATTGTAGAACTGACTTGCAGCCAGAATGTCAGGTGTAGGTGAGGGTAGTTGCTTTCGAGCACAGAGGTGGGGCGTTGAGGAGTCCAGATACATGGTCTGGCTCCTAGTCCACAATCATGAGGCCCAACTCATGCAGGGCCAGGTCCTGAGAGGAGCATATAGGACTGAGGCGTGGGACTGGTTGGCTCATGATCTTACCAGTGCCATAGGGATTCCAAGGACTGGTGAGCAGGTCCGTCACCACCATGCGGACCTGAAGAGACGCAAGCAGGACCAATTGAACCTTTGGATCCAGGAGGCCCGGCAAATGCCCAACGCCCCACTACTAAGTTACATTTAATTATGTATGTAAGAAATTAAATTAGCTGATATTATGAAGATGTGTATTCCAATATTACTTCATTTATATTACAGCTGCAGATGTCCGTTCTGCGAACCGCAGAGCCTATGGCGATAGGCTGGTGCGGTTGCGCCACCAGGCAGGTCAGTAATCCACTCCCAGTAACTGTAAAGAAATACAAAAGTATGACAGTTAGCAAAAAGAGTGCCATGTAGTCACTAAGTAATAAAATGTGAAAGTAACAGTGTAATTTTGCAAGTATTGCTTGATTACAAAAGTGTGTTGCAGTCTGAAATCCAAACAGAAAAATGAAAATGTCTGAAATAAAGTCTGAAATAAAGATACCCCACCTATAATATCATAGTGCACAACCTGCAGCAGGCTGAAAAGTACAGCTGCAGAAGATGAGCAACTCACATGTGTGAAATATATCCCTGTTGAAATACTGAAACCTGACAGAAGTGAGACTGCTGTTAAGGATTGTAAAAACTACAGGTAAAACATGTCAATAAAGCCTAGAAGTAAGTACCATCCTGAATAGTAAAATGAAAACAAGTGAGAGGGTGTGAGAAAGAGTTATGAATCTACCAATAAAGTAGTAATAACCCCTGTATAAAGTATACTGCAGTCAGTACAGAATGAAATGAATGTGACAAGTAGAACCAAACTGTGAAATGTGTCCAAAGTGTTGCTGCAGCTGGAATGTGTATCCCAAAATCTGGATATGCGTCTCTCAGTCTGCAATATGCAGATAGTATGATTGTCTGAAATATCATACATCCACAGTTGTCTATAGCTATATAAAGCAAATATAGCAGGATGATGTAGCTGAACAAAGCCAGATATGAACATGTATGAATAACAATAAAATGTATATTGATGTAGCAGTAACAGTCTTATCACCAAACTGTAGTAGTTATCATATAGGAAACTGTAGTTAGAACAGTAGTGTGTATATATCTGTAGCTATTAGAAATGTACAGCATATGTATTGGTATTCGAAGGTGTTAATATTTTCTTCACCCCACCCTATAACCACATATAATCCATTCCACGTGAAAATGGTATGTGCAATCACAATGAACATCCCTGGACATTTGTCCTCATGGGTCATAAATATTTGCATGTCCGTTGATGCATCTGCCCTGTTCATACATCCAAACCTGATGGCCTGTTGCCATCAATCAACCCTGCATGTTGTTGGACTGTGTATTGCTGTTCACATTATGCATGTGTTAGGCTTGCTTTTCAATGGTGTGAATATCTGGGTGTTTGGTTAATGGGAATACTAATGCATGCTGTTACAACTAATTGCGAATGGTATTGTACGTTACTAACCCAAACTGTCATGACATAATGCAAAACATAGGACGACAGGGAAGGCGGGTTCCAGCGGACCCACCTCTCCCACCTCAGCTGGCGAGTGCACCTGGCACTAGTGCCCAGTCTGGACCCTCCTCCGGTGGCCCTGTGCCACCTGCGGGTGGAAGCGCTGCAGGGGATGGGGCCCATCCCCCCTCTGCAAGCGTGGCTGGAGGAGAACCACCACTCACCCTCCGTAGCGTCCGGACTGTGGTGCGTAGGGAGACCCGGGACTCTGTTCTCGAGCCCCTACGCCAGCTTGAGGCACAGGTGGCACAACTTACGGGCATGCCTGTTGCCCGGCCTATACAGCCCCCAGCACAGCCCAGTCCTGGGCAGTGAAGGAACAGTGGCAACTACCCATGGGTGGGGATATCAGTTCCACTGTTGCCATCTGTGGGCTCATGGGCTCTGGATATCCAAACCTCCGTCCCCGTCAATTGTGTAACCCCCCCCACACGTGTCATACACCGCCCCTGTATGCGTCTTGTTTGTCTTGTCTGTTGACCTACCCAACCTACCTCCCAGCTATACAGACTTCCTTCACCTGACATACCACTCTCACCTGGGGGGAAAAAAAAAAAAAAAAAGGGCACTCTGTACCCACAAAAAAATTACACCCCATACATAGCTGCCCATTCCGCACATATGTCTACCAGACATGGAAACTATCAATTACAATTGGCTGTACAAGTTTTATTGTTGTCCTTACACCTCTCTCAGGGGTGGAAGGTATCAAATGTCACACCAAATTACAAACATATAAACAGCTGTTGCTGATGAAGAAATGGGCAGCTATGGGCCTTGCCTACATCCCCTCCTGCAAATCCCAAGCTTGTTTCCCTACTGTCTTACCCTCTTTGTGACCCCTTTTTCACCACTTTCCTGTCTCCCCATTTTCATTTCTTTCAAAGAAAATAGCGCGGGTGTGCGCTTGTGTGCGCGGAGCTAAACGCTAGTGCGCATGTGTTAGCTCCGCGCAAACCAGTGCTAACCCGGTTACAACTGCTTAAAAGTGCCTTAGTCACTCTACGGGTCCTGTAGTCAGTTCAAAAGCAAAATAAAATCCCACTGTCAGTCCCGAACCCAGGACCTTGGAAACAGTAGTCTGCATGAACTTACCACTAAGCCATGACTCTTATACAAGAACATTGTGCTAAAATAAATATATCATGTAATAGTAGGAATGAATGTCAAGGGAATATAGGATGTGTAGTACACAAAGCATGTCATTTAGAATTACTGTCAAAACTAGTGGATTTCCATAATAGTAGTGTGTGAACAGAAAAGTACAGTTTTGTACCTACCATAAATGTAGATGTTCGAAGATCCACATTGCTGCAGTCATAACCTGTGGGTAGTCCGCTGTCCTCGGTCGGCCCGAATACCAAAGTGTTAGGCTGGCGCCGGTCATGGTCGCTCAGATCTGACGCAAGTACGCCGTGGTACTAAAGCGCATGACCGACGCCATACCCTCAGTCTTTCTTGCCCCAGATGTCAGAAAGCCTTAAAAAGAAAGGCCATATCCAAAAATAGAAAAATACCCAATCACCAAAATAGCAACAATAGGTACACCACAAACCACAAAGCCACCCCAAACTACAGAGGGGAAGGAGGGAGGGTAAATTAGACTGCTGCAGCAATGTGGATCTTCGAACATCTACATTTATGGTAGGTACAAAACTGTACTATGTTCTTCATCTCACATTGCTGCAGTCATAACCTGTGGGTAGAATCCCAAAGCAAAGGTAAAGGGAGGTTGGTAAAATCAGATAGCATTAGGAGCTGCTAACATGCCCTGTAAAACTGCAGTGGCAAACCCAGCCCTAGATTTAGAATAAAGAGGAAGATGGTAATGTTTAGAAAAAGTGTGCACTGAACTCCAGGTAGCTGCCTCCAAAATATCTTTAGTAGCTACTCCCCTTAAAAAAGCAGTAGAAGTGGCAGTAGCCCTAGTGGAATGAGGTCTGATTCCAGCTGGAACCTCCTTACCATGATGAGAATAACAGAAAGCAATGCAATGCCCAATCCACTTAGAAATAGTTTGTTTTGAAACAGGTTTTCCTTGAGATCCCAAAGCAAAAGAAATGAACAACTGTTGGGACTGCCTGAACCCTTTAGTTCTGCTCAAATAGTAACGTAACTGCCTGTGAATGTCCAAAGAATGCAAAATTTTCTCCCCCTTATTTTGGGGATCAGCATAAAATGTAGGCAGATGAATAGATTGGTTTAAGGCCACATTAGAAACAACTTTAGGCATAAAAGTAGGATTAGTACGTAGTGAGACCCTATCCTTATGAAATATCAGGAAGGGTTCAACTGCCATTAGAGCCTGTAATTCAGATACTCTTCTAGCAGACGTAATGGCCAACAAAAAGGCAGTCTTCCAAGACAAAAACTTCAACTCTGAAGTAGCTGCAGGTTCAAAAGGAGGTAAAGTGAGCTTTTCCAACACAAAATTGAGATCCCAGGAAGGAGTAGGAGCTCTACGTGGGGGTCTTATGTTCTTTGCCCCTCTGAGAAATTGCTTGAACAAAGGGTGAGAGAATAATGGTGGGTCACAGTCATAGCGAGCAGAAATGGCTGCAGCATGAACTTTTACAGAGGAGAAAGACAAACCCTTGTCTAATAATTCTGTAAGATACTGAAGTGAAACACTCAAATTAGGCACTGAAACATTAAAGCTCTTTGTTCTGCTCCAAAGAAAAAATCTCCTCCATTTATCAGCATAAACTTTCCTTGTACTAGGCCGTCTGGCCTCCAAAATGACCTTCAAAACTTGTTGAGGAAGCTGCGACCCCCCAGGGTCTAAAATAGAATACGCCAGGCTGTCAGATGCAGGGACTGAATCCTGACATTGCGGAAATGATTGCTTGCCTGGGACAAAAGGTGTGGAATTAATGGCAAAGGCCAAGGAGGCTCCCGTACTAAAGTCCTCAGCAAAGGGTACCAGTGCTGCCGTGGCCAATCTGGAGCTATCAGAATCATGCAAGGCTTGTCCTGCCTGACCTTTAGGAGCACCTTGGGAAGGAGAGGCAGAGGAGGAAAGGCATAAACGTGAAGGCTGTTCCAACTGAATGATAGAGCATCCACTTTCCAAGCTTTTGGGTGAAACAGCTTTGTGCAAAATTTTGGCAGTTGGTAATTCAGTGGAGAAGCGAACAGATCTATGTCTGGAGTCCCCCATGCCACCGTCAACTGTTGAAAAACATGAGGATCCAATTTCCACTGTGGGGATCCACCATCTGTCTGCTCAAAACATCTGCTAAGGAGTTCTGTGCTCCTGGCAGAAACCTTGCCTGAAGGGTGAGGTGCAAACTGAGAGCAGTCTCCCATAAAATCATAGCTTGTCTGCAAAGAGGGTATGAATGGGTACCCCCCTGCTTGTTGATGTACCACATGACTGTTGTGTTGTCTGTCTGAATCAACACTTGTCCTGGGCGAAGTAAATCCTTGAAAGCCATCAGTGCAAATTGGACTGCTAACATCTCCTTCATGTTGATATGCAAATGCTGAAGTCTGGCAGGCCACATGTCTTGAACCCATTTTCCTCTGAAGTGTGCTCCCCAAGCCATGTCTGAGGCATCTGTCGTTAAGATCTGACTCGCCTCTGGTCGGGTCACAGAGAGTCCCTTGTTTAGGTGACATTCCTGAGCCCACCACAAAAATTCCCTTTGGATGCAAGGTATCATCTGAATGACAGTGTCCAAATCGTGGCAGTGCTGAGTCCATACGCTTTTGAGATACCACTGTAGCTTCCTCATATGCAGTTTGGCATTGGGAAGCACTAGAATACAAGATGCCATGAACCCCAAGGCTTGAAGGACTGTCCTTGCAGTCAGCCTGGACCGTAGAGCCAATTGTTGAAAGTAAAGGGTAAGATTTCTTTGTTTGTCCGGGGTCAAAAATGCCATCTGAGAGGCTGTATTCAGTCTCACACCCAGAAAGCACATGTCCTGAGAGGGTACTAGACTGGACTTTGTTTTGTTCACAGAATACCCTAGGCACCTTAACACTGCCATAACATACTGTAGATGGTGAAGTAGCTTGACTTTGTCTTGAGCCAGAATCAGGCAATCGTCCAAATAAGGATAAATTTGTATTCCCCGTAACCTTAAGAAGGCTATTACCGGAGCCAGGACCTTTGTGAACACCCTGGGCGCAGTAGATAAGCCAAAGGGCAATGCAGAGAACTGATAATGTAAAGTCCCAGCCCGAAAGCGCAGGAACCTCCTGCAACTGGGCCTGATAGGAATGTGAAGATAAGCCTCTGAGATCCAGAGTTACCATCCAATGATCCTTGCCTAAAAGAGGCAGAAGTTGTTGCAAAGTTAACATCTTGAATTTTGGGATGTCCAGGTATGTGTTGAGAATAGACAAATCCAGAATTGGCCTCCAAGTGTTTCCCTTCTTTGGTACAAGAAACAGGCGAGAATAAAATCCTAGGCCTACTTCTGACAGAGGGACCTCCTGAATAGCCCTCATTTTTAGAAGTAAAGAAATCTGTTTGTGAGCCTCCACCTTTTGCTGAGAAGGAACGTCTGGCATGCCTTTGAAAGGGGGCAAGGTGTGAAAGTAAAACTTGTAGCCTAGACCTATAATGTCCAACACCCATTTGTCCTGAGTGACTAAAAGCCAATTTTGTCTGAAGAGTGCCAACTTTCCTCCCAGAGGAGCTGCCAGACAGGAGGGATCTGGCAGCTGGAGATACAGGTCATTGGGTCTGTTTACGAAAAGGCTGGCCCCTGCCCTCCCCAGAAGATTGTGCAGGGGAACTCCACGTCCTAGGCCTAAAAGAACCTTGAGCCTGAGCTCTGCCCCTACCACGCCTAGATCTGCCCCTAGACTGTAAATCAGAAGGATAAGCCCATCCCTTAGTAGGCCAATTTCTGCTAAACTTAGGGGGCTGCACCTGTAGAAAATCTTTAACTGTTTGCATAGACTTAGCTTTGTCCTCCATTTTCTTCAAAACTGACTCCACAGGTGAACCAAACAGAACTTCAGACTGAAGGGGAGCATCCAAAATTCGAGCTTTAACATGCTCTGACAAATTCTGATCCTTAAGCCAGGCGTGCCTACGAAGAACTGATCCAGTGGCAGCCACCCTGGAAGAGGCCTGAAGAGCATCGAAACCACACTGCAAAGAATGCTTACCCACCTGATCAGAGGCATGAACTAAATCCTGCAATTCCTTACACTCAATGCCCTCTGCCAGAGCATCCACCTTAGATTTCAATTGACTTGAGAAAATTCTGGTACTTCAGCATATGAAACTGACAATTCAAAGCCCTCATTGCAAGAGTGGAAGAGGTATACACTTTTTTACCCCACCTATCCAAAGCTCTAGAGTCTTTATCCATAGGAACTGGATTCTTTACAACAGAAGCCCTGACACCCTTAGGACCCTGGCTAATAGTCTCCGGGTCTGCTCTCGGGCTCTTATACAAATATTTATGAGCCTCAGGCACTCTGTAATACCTGTCTGGCTTGACTGGGGCTGGAGGCAAAGAATCAGGATTAAGGGAAGCTTCAGAGAAAACATCCTGAACATCCAAAACAGGGGGTATAACCAAGGGCCTGTGCTGTGGTAAAAACAAAAATTCCCTAAGCCTCTTTCTAGAATCTGAGAAATCCTGACCTTCCCACTTAAAATGCTCTCTCATGGAATGCAGGGTTTCAGAAAAAGAAAAATCCTCTGGTGGGGAAGCAGAAGGACTAGAATCCTCTGCATCTGAGTCAGAATAAGGAGGAAAATCCTGAATGTCTTCAGCCGAAGACTCCGAATAATCTGAGGAATGCTCCAATCCCTCCCCCTCTGGCTCCACCCTAGGCCTCTTATCTGGAGGAGGCAAAGAACCCCTGATTAAGGTAATTAAATCTTCTGCCATTTTCAGCATATGCTTCTTAGGTACAGAACCCGCAGAAATAGGGCTGACGCCAGAGGAAGATTAAAGTTCCTTCCAAGGTCAGGCCTAGTTTGAGACAGAAGTAGAAGGCCTAACCACCTTATGCAAAGAAGGGACTACAGTGACCTGAGAGGCCCCCTCAGCCTGACCAGACTCTGAGAGGCCACATCCTGCAAAACTAAAGGCTCCCCCTGAGACTCAACTGAAACCTCGGCCGGATCCACAGATTCCACCGTAGTTTCTAAAGAACCGGCGTCCGTAACGGACTCATCCTGCTTGGACTTTAACGATGTTTCCTTACGCTTCTTAGCGGTAGCGGGCGTCGGAGGATCCGACGACATATTGTAATTACACCGCTTACCGAAGACAAGCCTAGCACAATCTAACCTACGTTTAATGGTGCGCTTATTAAATCTAGCACAAAAGCGACACCCGACTACGTCGTGCTCAGGCCCAAAGCAAGGAATACAAAAAGAGTGGTAATCCCTATGAGGTATCTGTTTCCCACAAGAAATACAATTATTCACTTTTTCTGACATCCGGATTTAACTGAGGCAAGAAAAGACAAAAATATTCCCCAACGGGGTACTTAGCCCAACTTGGTCTTCGGTCTGAAACTCGAATACGAAAATTTTAGGACGCCGAATGGCACTTGCAAAACGCTGCTTCTGCTTCAGACCATGCGGCAAGAAAGACTGAGGATATGGCGTCGGTCATGCGCTTTAGTACCACGGCGTACTTATGTCAGATCTGAGCGACCATGACCGGCGCCAGCCTAACACTTTGGTATTCAGGCCTACCGAGGACAGCGGACTACCCACAGGTTATGACTGCAGCAATGTGAGATGAAGAACATCAGCCATGCTAGTTGGTAGCTAGAAGGTAATAATGTCACTGTAGCACCTTGCAAGCCACACACATACTCACAGCAGGATAATCACTGCCCATACCCCACAACCTCTTACAGGAACACATCTGGACCAAGTAATAAAATATGTGGAGCAAAGGCCCAAAACCAGGGACACATTACAAATAATGTTACAACAAACGCAGACAGTTCAGAGAGCAACAGGGTCTGCATTTTGTGGGATGTTTGGAATGGTATGAAGTCTGAAACTTGAATGTTTGTCACTATATTCTGACTTGAGCCCAGAGTGATTTGCCAGAAAAAGCTGTGCATGAGAAATTGACCAAAATATGAGGCAGAAATGTGGACAACCTGCAAATATTTGTACACGAGAGGTCTGACACCACCATATTTGAATAGTTAAGAGCCTAGACATAGCAACAGTAAATGACTTACAGGGATGCCCCACAGACTCCATGTGAAATGTACAAACAGTAGGCAGAAAGGTGCAACAACACATGCAATGGTAACTATGGAGTCCTGAAAGTATTCACCACTTGCATGGCAGAATAAGTGTCGTAATACATATGCTCATGCTAACCCAGTCACAACTGCAGCATACCAGACAATTTAATTGGTGTACCCCACTGATATGTACCATTCCATGAGGCAGATAACAGATGAACCTGAGAGTCTCTGGGGCCTGCTCAGCAGCACACTCAAATACCCTAATAGATGTCAAGGCCCACACCATAGCCAGACCACACTGCATGCTGTAACACCCTAGCAGATATAGCAAGCATCCCAAGGTGTGAATGTACGTGGAAAATAGGAAAGCTACAGCAGCACACTACAGTCAGGACACCTAGCAGGCATACAAGTAGTGACTGTAAAGGGCAAATATTGAAGCCTTAGCAACAAAGTGCAAGCAAAAGTGAAAGGAAAAAAACACACATTAACAGTAGTAGTAGTTGTAGGTGTTAGTGTACATACACAGTTAGTACAGGAAACTGGAGAAATGAATGGAGGAATGTTAATCTACAACACAGCTGGAAATATGAGAGAGATACCAACCTTTACACTCACAGAACATTGTCCACAGCATACCAGCATGGTCCCTGCCCTTAAAATCTGAAAGGGCTACGCCTATCTCACATACCTTTTTATAGCACTGTTCTGATATCACAGTGAGAACTGCAATCAGTACACAACTGGCTGCATGCAATTAGCAAATGCTGGCTAACAATTGGTGCAGAGGCCATCACATGGACATATGCAGATACCTACAAAAGTATGCTGTACTCTCAGTCCACACATGCAATACTTTCATTGCACCCAGAGGAAGACGTGAGAGACAGAGAGAGAGAGAGAGAGAGAGAGAGAGAGAGACAGAGAAAATTGAAATTAAGCAGACACAAACAAAACTGTTCAGCAACAGCCACCTGAAAGCTGACAACTGGCAAGTGGAGCAGCAGGACAGAAAACCAGACGGCAACACAAGCAGCTGTGACAAACACAGGTAATGTAAAGTAATACTATAAAGGTCTACATACTGTGAACCCTCCATGTGTGTCATTGATCTGTATCCATATGTATATGAAGATGTGTAAAGGGCAGGGGACATACAGCAACCATCAGTGAAGGCTGTACATACATTTGTATGTGAGAGCATCTATGTGCACATATCAATGTAGGTTGACTGTAGGTTGTAGTGCAATATACAAAGTAGGCTTCACAGTTATGTATGTTTAGCAGTATGTTAGTGTGTGTATACAGTATGGTAGACAAACATGTTGATATACCTGTCTATCATATGGATACGTATGTATGTCAAAATATGTATGTATGTATATTATATATATATATATATATATATATATATATATATATATGATATGCATATATGTATACATACATACATACATACATACATAGAGAGAGATGTAGGAATACATAGACAGATATAGATAGAATATGTACAAACATATATGTAATGCACAGATATAGATATATGTAGATACATATACATAGACAGATTGATCTCTCTCTATATATATATATATATATATGTATATATGTATATATATATATATATATATATATATATATATATATATATATATATATATATATACATACACACACACACACACATATAGAGAGAGAGAGATGTAAATATATTCTGAGTGAGGCACATGTGTACAGATGTATTGCAACAGGTGCCTGGTGACAGGCATGGAATGAATACCAGTGTCAAAACTTGAGTACCATACCCCATTTCAAATCACCTACACCAGTAACCACCAGATATGCGATTGGCTGCCACCCACTGCATTTGTCAGGGGTGAACAGGGTCATATATGTGTACAATAGTGCCCCCAATGATATTCACAGTGGCACACTATTCCTGGAATACCTGCACATGGTACGTGTAGGCAGACATGGTGTGTCAGCCATGGACATGTAGGTCGGTGTACCCCTCCACACCACATAATGGATGCCACGGTATGGACCTCAGATGACAGCTACAGATATGGAGAAGGACACAGTGACATGTACAACACTGTGACAATGCACTCAAACACATTACCAATGCACAGTGACTGACAACACCACAGAGTACACACATACTACCCACATAGAGGTTACCACTCCCGGATTTACATACGCAAGTCACACCCATGACAGATGTCCAACAACCATAGTAACACCTCACACCATCCACAACCTAAATGACTACTGTGTGTCGTCCATGCCACTGCATTAGAGAGCACGTGTAGGTAAAAGTTCCTACCCACAGATAAGACATACCCTGCAATAAACCACACAGTGTTAAGAAGCAAGACTCCCCATGAGTACATGTCACACATACCCCTGCTGAATGTTAGTCAGATAGGTAATATGCCATATGAGACACCCTGTGTAACTGTGTGACAGCAGCAGGTACCATCACACCACGTGTCACAATGGTCAGGGCAGCAGAACAGTATGCTGCTGTAGTCCCAGGGGGAATAGCATATTGTATTGTAATGTAATGTATTGTGTTGTATTGTATTGGTATGTTGAGGTGCCTCCTTCATGGAGTGGAACCACTGCTGCTGTGCGCCAGTGTACAGGTACATATCCTGTAGTCAGGCTAGTGTAACATAGCACTTCTACATGTGTGTTTAGCTCCTGTCAGAGTTTATGTAGCATGCAACTGGGGATACCATCAGGTCCAGTCATGTGTATTCTGCTTTCATGAGGGCGGCTCTCACCAGGACATCTGTGATGACAGGGAGGTTACAGTCAGCTGGGATAACTATGTCTTATTTTGTGGGAGAGGGCGGGGTGACACCTGCACTGAACCTGTCTGCCACAATGTTGTCAATATCTGTGGTTTCAGTGAAATATTTGTTGTTGTGTACTAACTGTGGGCATAGAGGATGGATTCTGACCAGGTTGCCAACATAACTGAAGAAGGCCTTCTGGTTATCTGTAGTGTCCCTCGATTTCCCTCTCAAAGTTCCCCATGGATGTTTGTACGATGGAAAATAGATCCTTACTAGTGCTGCTCAGACATGCCTTCCCTTTATGGAATTATGCTCCGTCTTGCAGTAGCTGCCATCTTTTGTAATACAATCTGGCTATGGCTGGGGTCCACCAGACAGGATGCTGTCCCTTTGTGGAGTGTGTCTTGGTCATATATGGGATTGCATGATCCATGCATTCTCGGAGATGTCTGTAGAAAGCATTTATGTAGGTGTCAGCATTGTGGGTTGCATCTGCCACTGGCCCAGTGGGCTGAAAGGATACCATGTCACCGTTACAAAGTGTAAAGTTTGCATCTGCAATGTTATTCACTATAGTCGTTTGTGCTGGTGGTGGAGGTGGGATATGTATATCCAGGGCAATTAGTGTGTGGTCAGCTCACAGTAGTTGATGATGTAGGCCATACAGTACCTAGATACAAACCCCCAGAGTGAGGAGGTGCTCTGGACCTAAATCAGTGTTCTGACTGCTGGGGTTTGGTAGTATGTCATATGGAGTGTGCCAGGTACTGTTGCACAGTTGCTGGCTGAGCACTGATACCTGGCCATTTACATGTGTATCCACCAATAGACAGATAGATGCTATATATGTGAGATATGTCATAACATAACAGTCGAGTAGCATGTGTAGTATGTGTGCCAAATTCTGCTGACAAATTGCTGATATCAGGTTATTTTCTTTTTCAGGTACATGGCTCACCCGCGGAATCCCGCTTACTCCACAGCTGAGGATGAGGAGATACACCAGAGCCTGGTGCGGGATTATGCAATACTCTTTTCCCGCACCAGCCAGAATCAGCAGGAGAGGGCTGCACTATGGCAAGACCTGGTCTGTCGGGTAAATGACATAGGCACGCATAATAGGACATGTGAGCAGGTACGACATCACTGCAGTGATTTAATCAGAAATGTCCGTCAGCATGCGTCGATTATCCACAGGCAACAGGTCGCCACAGGTGGTGGGATGGCTACACATCCCCCACTCACCAGACTGGAGGGACTACTCATGAGTGTAGTGGCTCCAGTCCGCCACCAACAGCAGCAGCAGACATGCATTATGATGGAGGCTAGAGCCACGCAGCAGCAAGACAGTGAGCGTGCAGGTAATATGCCATATGTATAGTTGACTGTTGTGTACACTGGTAGTTAATGCATGTGTGAGGTGTGTCCTTGGTCTGTAGCTGTCACCATAGTATTTAATGTGCAAGTGTGATATCCTCAATATTAGCAGCTGACCTGTGAAAGGTGACTGTTGTACTACTGACCTGTATCATACTCAGTAACAATGGCACAGTTGTGCCCACTGACATTAGTTTCTTCACGTCTGCAGGTCCCTCCGGTGTAACAGCAATGCAGCCTATCCATGCTGGTGAGTGTGTATTAACAATACCTGTAATAGTCTTGATAGTAATAGTAATATTAGGCTCACTTAGTAGTGCTCTTTGTATGCATGTAGGTGTGTCTGTGTGTTGATATCACACATACCGAGTACTGTACAATTGTGTGCAACTGTGTGCATGTGTACGTGTGCACGTGTGCACCTGTGCATATGTGGATGTGTGCATCACTGGTAATGTGTAGACATTGTAAACGGTTTCCTGTTTCCCTCCCACAGGTTCTGGTGCTGCTCTGGTGTCATGCAGCAGGGAACCTGAATCAGGTGCCATGGATACTGATAATGATGACATCTGTGTAATGGCACAGGAAGGTATGCCAGGGTCTGCCATTGGTCAGCCGATTGACAGTACACAGCTGTCGACCCCATCAATGCGCACAGTTATCCTGCCAATACACCCTTTGTCACCAATGTCCCTAGGTGATGGACAGCATACAGTGGGCATGGACCAGGGTAATGTGGTATCTGTGGCACATGCCTCCCCACACAGCAGCCATGGGCATGGCCCAGAGATGGTACCACACAGACAGATGTCCAGGGGTTCTCGTGGGAGCATCCGTGGGCGTACTGCCCGTCAGACGTGCCCACAGAGGTCTTACAACCTCAGCTATGTTTCGGGCCGTCATGCAGGCACAGTCAAGTATGGAATGGTACACCAGACAGGGTCTGAGGGAGCTGACAGCATGTTGCACAGCCATGACTGACAGTATGCGTGACATTGCGGCTGCCATCCGTAATTTCACCGATGTCAAAGACAGACGTTGTGTGGACATATTAGACCGGTTCCAGAACTACATGACCATGAGCCAGGGCGATGGTGGACGGTTGAGGCGTCGACGTGGGCGTATGCCAGCAACAGCAGCAGCTTGCAGTCGTTGCGGACAACAGGGCCGCGGCCGCCCCCATAGTGCCAGCAGCAGCCCCAGCAATGCTGGGTCTGTGCTGTCATCAGACCGCCCCAGGAGACCACGTGCACGTGGCTCTGGCCAGGCCCGACAGGGATCTGTGTCCAGTCAATGAACACCTGCTTCTGATGACAATACCCAGTCTGGGTTGGTACCGGATACGGTCCGTAGCACCCCTGCAAGGCACAGGTACCGTGTCCGTGGCCAGAGACACTGATCTGTATGACCTGGCAGGTACATTCTGTGGCTGTCCACAAACACCAGTATAGGGCAGCCATGAGGTGGAACTGTGTGCATCCATACACACATGCGAATTGACAACACCTAGCGCTACCGCATACACGCACACACTGCATCAACATTGCCCCACCTTGTACTGCTGTCCCTAACCAACACACATACAAGTCAATCGGTGGTATCGGAGGCTGACTCAGGCATACCAAGTTCACACCCTGTGCATATGATGAAACTGTGCCACCTCCTGCAATCTGTAACATCAGTGCAGGTACAGGTTAACATGTTGCTGATGCACAGGGTGACTACATAGACGTGTAGTAATAGTATCATGTTAACAGTACTGTGTGCTGAATTAATTATGGGTATATCACAGCATGCCTGATGCAGTATGGGTGTGATTGTCATGTGCTGTTGTCTACACCCATGGTAAGTACCATAGTGTATCATCTGCACATGTTGGCATACTGGTGTTAAGGATGTCAACAGAAGGCTACATACATAGGTAGCACAGGGGATAAGGTAATGGATGTATTAATACACAATGATGGACATGTAAACTGCAAGTGGCATGTTGCCCACACTGGACTCTGCAATGCGGATGTTTGAGGATGTTGATATGTGTGCAGTACTACACGACTGGTACAGGACACACAGGAGCACCCTAGCACTGCAAGCTCACATCTCATACCATGCTAGACAGCCCCAACACACAAAACTAACTGTCACAGGAGGGAGAGCCCCCATACATGTCAGGGATACTGTGGCAGCAGGCCAGGAAGCACACATCCTACTACGTATGGAACCACTGAGTGAAGGCTCAGTGTCTTATTTGACATGTGTATTACTGCAGGTATGAGCACACGGGTTTCCATCCAGTTATTGTACATCCTGACAGTACATGGTCTGTACACTTGTGTGCGCTGAGACTGGACCCTAGCCATCTGACCTGTGTATTTCCATGTACATGTGCATAGTGCCTGCATATTTGCAGTGTTACCTACTGGAAGTGGTACAGCTCGTTTGTTGTACAATGGACTACATGCAGCCCTGCTTACTGTAGCTTTGTTTGCATGCATGTTTGCTTGCAATTACCCTGGAATACTGATCCCACCTGCAATGCATAGTTACAGAGCTTCTGTGGACTCCTAGTGACATCTGCATAGCTTACTATATGTATGTCCATGTCTCACTTGACAGAATGTCACTGTTTGCCCTGTTCACATGTACGTTGCCTGTGACACATTGCATATGACTTACCTGGCATTTGTCCACGTGAGCAGTCATATATGCCTACTGCTAACTAATCACAGGCACTACACCCTCACATATTCATCTTCTGTTGAACCACCTGCTTCGCTAGGGACGGCTTGCACCTGTCACCCCTGGGCTTTCAGACATTGGCAAAGGCTCTTGCTACCCCCATAGTGCCTATGTTAGGCAGGGCTCAAAGGACAAACCCACCTTCATAGGTATCACAAGGGATAAGAAACTAAGAGTAATGCTACCTAACGCCAGAAGTCTAAATCTCAAGATGCATGCACCCGAAACTCTCCTTGGCATGGAGAACATCGATATCTGTGCAGTAGCAGATGCCTGGTTCAGGGCTACCGAGAGCACCCCAGCACTACCAGGTTATACCTCATACCATGCTTTTCAGCCCCAAAACTTAGAAGCACCACAAATGGAGGAGGAGTATCAATATTCATCAAAGATACCCACACCTCCAGGTTGGTGGCAAAGCACCAAGCATCAGAGACTATCCATGTGCAACTAACAATGGGTGAAACTGCCATCCAGGTTATAGCCTGCTACAGACAACCCTCCCAAACCCAAGAACTGCACTCGGCCGTCCTGTGAACAGTGGAAATATGAAGGTCGCTCCAAACACCATTATATTGGGCGACGTCAACTACCCAAACGTGGACTGGGAGCATGACTCTAGCTCCAACACCCTAGGCCAAAGATCCCTAGAATATATGAGCTCAAATGCTATGGAACAACTTACCACTCCCACAAGAAGGTGAAACATACTGGACCTGATCATCACCAACATGGGGACTGTATGCTCCAGACCAGAAGTGCATCCCTCACTGGTAAGATCGGACCATAAACTAATCTCACTGGATAGTCACATCCCGACCCCACCCCCTGCTCAGAACAACTTCTCTAAAGCAAATTCACACTCCTCAAAACTGAGGTGGAAACCTTCAAAGCCCCCGGGCCTGTGGAAACTACAGACCAGACCACAGATTCCTCTATAAACGCATTCTATAGACACCTTCAGGAATGCATGGGTCATGTGATCCCGAATAAAACCAAGACCCAATCCTCCAAAGGCAGACGTCCTGTCTGGTGGACCCCAGCCATAAACAAACTACACAATAGTAGGAGGAAGCTACTAAATGATACAGCAAAATCCAAAAAAGGGAAGGCATCACTGATCAGTATTAGCAAATAACTACAGGCACTCATAAGAATGTCTAAGGCCAGCTTAGAGAGAAATTGCACAGGACACTAAGGATAATCACAAGGCTTTCTTCAGTTATGTTAGGAACCTGGGTGGTAATTCCCAGATATGCTCAGAGGTAGTCCAAGATGTCAATAGAAACACCAAACCCACAGACATTGCCAACATTCTAGCTGACAGGTTCAGTGCAAACTTCTCACCGCCCTCCACACCGAAAGGGCAAATATGTATCCCAGCAGAGTGCTGCCCCCCCGACATCTCAGATGCTCAGGCAAGAGCCGCCCTCTCCAAAGCAATACATACTGCATCAATGGGACCAGACAGTGTCCCGGGCTGTGTCCTACATGACCTCCAAGACATGCTACAACCAAACATAAAACATCCCAGCCTTACTACAGGATGTGTCCAAAGTGTGGCATACAGCAACAGTGGTCCCTCTACAGAAAGGTGGTGCCTCAACGGATCCTGGACACTATCGCCCCATAAGCCACACTAGCTTGGTCTGCAGAGCTATGGAAAGGATCATCATGGACCACATATAGATATTGGGGACCTACAGACACTGGTTCATACCCAGTTTGGCTTTAAGGGCAGATCCTGCCTCTCAAACCTGGTTGATTTCTTTGAAACAGTCACTAAGGCCATTGAGGAGGGGAAGGTGGTCCACACAGCCTACCTGGACCTCACAAAAGCCTTCAAAACAATACCCCCCTCGGGCATTCTAGAGAAGCTCACCAGCTTAAATATGAGCCCCTATGTCACTAGATGGATTGCACACTGGCTCAAGGACAGAACCCACATGGTTAAAACTGCTGGAGCCATGCCAGACTCCAAACCAGTTACAAGTGGTGTCCCACAAGGCTCAGTCCTGGGACCTCTGTTTGGTATATATTTATCGGAGGTACAGGCCAACAAGGAAGGACTGTGGCTGACCAAATATGCAGATGACTGCAAACTGGCCGCCATAATCGACTCTCTAGCCGACACAAGCATCTTCCAAAGGGGCCTCATAGAAACAGACAACTTGTGCCAGAGCCATGGCCTCCAGCTGAATGCAAAAATGTGTATAGTCATCCCCTTTGGCAAAAACAAAGTGCCCACAAAGTACCACATAGGTGGTATTCCATTACGTACAGAAGTAATTAGGGACCTGGGGACCCAAGTTGATAGCAATCTGTCATTTGACAACCACGTGGCCAAAGTGGTTAGAAAGGCATTGTATATAGCCCACCCCATCATGAAGGGATTCACATCTACATCAGGGGAGGACATCGTGCCTCTTTACTCATCCCTCATCAGGCCCATAATTCAGTACAATCCCCCTGTTGGGATGTACCTTACCAGACACCTGCAGCAACTGGAAAGACCCCACAAGTACCTCACCAAGAGGATCAAAGGGCTCAAACAGATGCCATATGCTGACCGGTTAAAGAAACCCCAGCTCTACTCAGTGGCATACCGCCTGTTCAGAGGCGATCTGTGCCTAATGTATAACGCCATGTCAAACCCGGAATTGATGGGCATGCTGCACCTGAGAATATATCCAAATCCCATCGGGCTACACGCTTGAGAGACCTGAACCTCAGCACTGAAATAAATAGGACATGCTGGAGGGACAGATTCATAACCCAGAGGCTCACTTCACTCTGGAATAAAATCCCAGTCCAGGTTAGGCAGAGTCCCTCATTGACTCTCTTCAAGAGGAATCTTGAGGAGTGAATGGGACATTGTCGGTTTAGCCCGGGTATCACTTCTGTGTCACTGTTAGACAGAGGCACAGTATACTAACCTCGGAAAAGAGCATGGCAAGATACATTTACAATGGATGGCGACAGCCAAACACATTCTGGCTAGGTTCTTAAATGCCCTAGGGCAGATAGATTCTATGTACCTTGTTCCCCATTGGCCCTATGTGCTGTTAATCACCATGGCAATCACAATACTATGGTAGCATGCACAAAGGTCAGTTGTCAGTCACCTCTATGGTACAGTTGTGGAATATGTGGGTCATGTGGCAATGTCACAGCTGCCACATGTACACAGTCAACCCTCTGCCCTACACATGGACATACAACACATGTACGAGATAGAATCACATACCAAACTGGGGACTAAGCACTCTGAACCCAGTACTGGCATAACCTGTCAGGTGGCATGCAATACTACAGTGACTACAATACCAGCCTGATGTAGACCTACACTGACAGCAATACAAACACTTGTACACACTGGGCCATTCGTGGAGCCTTAGAATAGCATCCTGCCTGAGCGGCACACACCTCTGCAGCTGGCACATAGGCATATGTTATACCTCTGCAGCTGGCACACAGGCATATGTTATGCCTGAACACATCACACAACACATAGCACACAAATCCTGTGTGCCAAACAGTCACAGCCTGTACGGCTAGACAAAACACCTGCCACAGTTGCGTTAGCTACCTTTATTGTCCGGTACAGTGTGGTCAAGCTCACCAGGCTGGACAAGGTGAAGGTCACAGTGATATGCCCGTGGGGCACTATGGTCCACCACATAATACAGGTCAGTCAGAGGCATGGACACATACGACTCACTCAGTCATTGTCCATGCCACATACCTTCTCCTGCTGTACTTGTAGGGTGCTGACATCAGTGTTTAGAAAGGGGAATGTGCATCCTGTATTGTGTTTTCCCAGTTGCCAAAA
The DNA here is from genome assembly GCF_019279795.1 of Protopterus annectens. Classification (NCBI taxonomy): domain Eukaryota; kingdom Metazoa; phylum Chordata; order Ceratodontiformes; family Protopteridae; genus Protopterus; species Protopterus annectens. The sequence continues at coordinate 1,950,071,588 of NC_056743.1, forward strand.
GGGACATTTCCCTCACACAGACTTGCACACACACCAACCCCACTCACACACACCCACTGAGCATTTGCAGGATTCAAACCCCTACCTATGTTATGACACTCGAGACGGACGCATTAGCAGAGCGAGCTATTCGCATTACTGGGAGGTTTCCCTTCTCCTGCTGTACTTATAGGATGCTGACATCATCAGTGTTTAGAAAAGGGAATGTGCATCCTGTAGTCTGTTCTAGTTGCCAAAAGGGACATTTCCCTCACACACAATTGCACACACACTAACCCCCCCTCATCCAAACACACACACTTGCCATTTGCAGGATTCAAACCCCTACCTGACTATGTTATGACACTCGAGACAGACGCATTAGCAGAGCGCACTATTCGCATTACTGGGAGGTTTCCTTTCTCCTGCTGTACTTGTAGGGTACTGACATCATCAGTGTTTAGAAAGGGGAATGTGCATCCTTGTGGGGAGGCAGATGCCAAGCACACTCTGGCTAAGCTGTCATTCCCTAGGGCAAACAGCCTAGTGTTTACCTCTACACCCATATGTTTAATTGTCAAATGCACATTATTTGTTGCTGATAGACTGTTTGCAGGTCTTTATTGCCATAGCATTCCCTGTTTGTATGAACAACTTGTGTATCTGTGGAAGATGTTTGCATATGGGAGGGATCCACTATATCACGTGTGTCTCTGTAGTCATTTAACTGTGTGCACTGGGCAGATTGCTGTAATGTGGTTGGTTCCTGGAATAACACGTAAAAATACCAGATGTGTGGCCAACTGCTAAACTGAGATTTGGCCTAAGTGTGTGAGCATGCCCAGTTCAGCCTTCCCATGGCATGTTGTCTGACATACGTCTCATTTATCAAAGTGTGCGAGCATGCCCAGTGTGAGCTTTCCATAGCTTGAATTCTGCAGCCCACCACATTTGTGGATGAGTGTGAACTTCAACAAATATCTCCCGTTTATGGTTGTGTGTCATGTTGCGTAGTTACTGTCCAACTGCTTTGTGTGTGAACACAACAGGGATTATACTGTGCCTGCAGGGTTTGCATGCAGTTGTCAACATCCTTTCACACTGACCTAACACTGTAGTACTGTATAGTGTACTGGTTCAGTACTTTGACTGTGGTGGACAGTATCCTGGGCTTTAGTCCTATCACTGCTTTACATTTCCATAGTGAGCACAACAGCCTGGTTAGGGGCCAGTTGTGCACATCTGACCATGTTGCATTATGTTCAGATATGAACTACTTAAACCAGGCTTGTCCAACATTGGTAGTTTATTCCACAACATAGGTGTACATTTGCAAACACTAGCGATGTGCCCTAGGCCATTTCTAATGCTAGTCAGAGTGCGTTTGTCCTTCGACACACATTGTAAGTGGAGTTTGCCATGACATATGTCATGGTTAGTATACTGTGCCTCTGTCGACCTGTGACATAACAGTGATACCCAGGGTAAAGCTACCATCTCCCATCCACTCATCAAGATTCCTCTTGGGGAGAATCGATGAGTGACTCTATGGATAGCCTGTACTGGGAGTTTACTCATGGGTGGGGGTGGCTTCTGTGTTATGGATCATGCAGTACAGCTTGTCCTATGCAAGTCAGTGCTGGGGTTCAGATCTCTCACGTGCATAGCTCACTGCCATTCAGATTGTACAAAGTGCAGCATGTTTATTGATACCAGCTTGGACATGGCTTTATACATCAGGCACAGCTTGCCTCTGGGTGGGCAGTATGGCAGTGTGTGTAGCTGCAGTTTGTTTAATCAGGCAACACATGGCATCTGTGCAAGCTCTTTGATACTCCTGGTGAGGTACCGTTGGGGACTTTACAGTTGATGGAGGGGTCTGCTGAGGTACATCCCACAGGGGCTATTGTAGTCAATTGTAATGCTGATGAAGGATGACTGCAGAGCCACAATGACCTCCCCTTATCTAGATATGACAACCTACATGATTAGGTGGGTATATGGTAGGTTTCTGTGAACACTACAGCCACATGTTTGTCCAATGCAGGATATCTATCACCTTGTGTCCCCAGGTCTCTCATTACATGTCAAGTACGTAATGGGTTAACACCTATGTGGTAATTGGTGGGGACTTATATATCCACGGGGGTTGACTATACACTTTTCTGCAATTAGCTTGCTGACATGGCTATGGCACCAGTTGTCTGTTTCTATGTGGCCCTTTTGTGGGATGCTTGTGTCAGCTGGAGGGTCATATATGGTGAGCAGTTTGTAGTCCTCTGCAAACATGTTCAGACACAGTCCTTCCATGTTGGCCTGTACCTACGGGACATCTATACCAGACGAGGGAGATCCCAGGACCAAGCCTTGTAGGATGCCAGTTATATCTGGTTTGTAGTCTGACATGGCTGCAGCATGTCTGACCATGTCTGTTCTGTCCTTGGTCTGGTTTGCAACCCCTCTACTGACACAGGGGTTTATATTTAAGCTGGTGAGCATATCTATAATGAACACATAGGGCATTGTATAGAAGCCTTTGCAAGGTCCAGCTACGCTGTGTGGACCACATTGCCCTCCTCAATGACCTTAATGACCATTTCAAATGAGTCAAACATGTTTAGGGGCAGGATCTGCACTTAAGAAAGCCACACTGGGTAGGGTCCGGTGTCAGTAGGTCCCCAATATCTTTATGTCTGCGGTACATGCTGATCCTTTCCATAGCTGTGCAGACCGAGCTTCTCAGGATTCTGGGGTGGTAGTTTTCAGTATCCATTCAGGCAACACCTTTGTTGATAAGGACCACAGTTGTTGTTGTACACTGCTCTTTGGGTACATATCCTGTGGTAAGGCGGACATTGAGCAGTAGTGAGATTTGGCATTCCATTCGTCTTGGAGTCCATGTTGGACTCAGCCCAGGACACCATCTCATACCATTGCTGCTGTGTGTTTTACTTTGTAGATGCTGGCTGTTACCTCAGCATCTGCAATGTCAGGGGGCCAGCAGTCTGCTGGGATAGATATTTTGCATTCTGGGGGGGGGGGGGAGGGGGGGTTTGCACTGCACCTGTCAGGATGTATGTTGGAAATGTGTGTGTTTGGTATGTTTGTGATATTTGTGTGATTCAGAGCATATCTGTGAATTCCCAACACGGTTCCTACCATCAGTTGTGGAAGCCTTGGGATTATCCTTAGTGTCCTGTACAATCTTCATAGGTTCATACTAGGCCATCCACCCTAGGGCATTTGTTCACCTAGCCAGAGTGTGTGAGGCTTTCGCCACCCCTTGCTATGTGAATATTATGGCCATTTATGATTTGCTTTGCTGTGCCTCTGTCTGGACGTGACACAGTGAAGACCCCCAGTGTAACTCTACGATCATCCATCCACTTGGCAAGATTCCTGTTGAAGAGTGTCAGTGTGGGGCTCTGCCTAACATGGAGTGGGATTCTGTTCCAGGGTGTGGGGAGCCTCTGGGTTATGTATCTGTCCCTCCAGCACATCCTATTTCATTATGTGTTGAGGTTGACATCTCTCACTTCCACAGCTCCGATGGCTTTGAGTTTTCTGGGGTGGAGCATGTCAATTACTCCTGTGTTGGACATGGCCTTGTACAACAGGCATGCAATGCCTCTGTGTAGGCAGTGTGCGACTGCATTCAGCTGGGGTGTCTACAGCCAGGCAGCATATGACATATATTCGAGACCCTTTATCTTCTTGGTGAGGTACCTTTGAGGTCTTTCTAACTGCTGCAGGTGTCAGGTAAGGTACATCCCATATGAGGCATTGTACTAGATTATGGGTGTAATAAGAGAACAGTATAGGGGCACAATGACCTCTGTTGGCGTAGATGTGAATCCTTTCATGATACGGTGTCCAATGTAGACAGTCTTCCTAGCCACATTGGCAATGTGAGTGTCACATAACAGGTTACTGTCCACTTGTGTCCCTAGGTCCCCGATTACTCCTTCCATACATAATGGTTTACCACCTATGTGGTAATTTGTGAGTACCTTGTTTGGTATTTGGTGGGACATTTATACTGTCCAGTGTCTTCAGGACGGCTGGGTGGGGTTCCTGTGTGTGAGGGTGTGGTCTGTAGCATGCTACAGACTGTACAGCAGTCTTGCCTAAGGTTAGTTGCACATGGGTGGACTCCAATGCCTTGTGCATGGTCAGTTACCTGGACGTATGGGTGTGTGCTGAATATGGATACTCACCCTCCTTTTATGTTTTGTTCCAGGTTTTGGGGCCATGACGCATGATGTGGTATAACCTGGTAGTGCTGGTGTGTTGTCAGGAGGCTTGCAGCAGGTTTCTGTCACTGAACAGACATCAATGTTCTCCATACCAGGGATGGCCTCGGGAGCATGCATATTGGGGTTTACACATCTGGCATTGGTCAGCATTACCCTTGTGTTTCTTTCCACTTATGTTTTGTACGGTGGTGGGTTAGTCTTTTCAGCCTTGCCTACGAAAGGCTCTATGGAGGTGGCAAAAGCCTTATCCAATATCCAGACGCCCAGGGGTAACAGGTGCAAGCCATCCCTGGAACAGCTGCGTGGCTTGTCAAGCATGACACCCCAAGCAGACAGACATTGGATCCCCTTGGAATGACACCAGTAATTGTGCCACTTGTTATAACGGATCATTCCGTGTTTGTACTGTGGCATCATTCTTGGTGAGGGTAGGATGCTGCAAACGGTCAGTGTCATACCGGCCTGGACTACATAATCAGAGAGCTCATCTAGGTCTCTTTTCATGTAGTCCGGGGAGGTACATCTCCGGTCATTCACACCAGCATAGACTATGACTGCATCATATTTCTACTTGCTTTGGGGTGACCTGCATACTTGTGTTATGTGGTGTATTGTGGCAGCCTACAGGCAGCTTACTGTACCTTTCCCTTTTTCAGTCTGGTGTGCGGGACAGCAGTGTCTCTCGCTATGGAGTCACCTATTACAACTGTAGCAGGCATGATGTTTCTCCTTTTGGCCTGTGACTGTTTGGCACACCAGCTTTGTGTACTATGTGTTGCATGTGCTATGTTTGGAGGTTGTTTGATTGGGTGTCTGCTTTGGAGGCCTCTTGGTGTGGTGCGTTTGTGATTCGGGCCTCCAGGAATGTTTTTCTGTGTTTATGTCTTTGGTTTGCAGTTGTGACAGGTCTATGTGGGACTGGGTTTGTGGTGTGTGTGGTTACCTTCTCCTCCTGACTAGTTTTGGGAGTACTGAGTTGAGGGAGCTCAGCCTCCAGTTTGGATAGATGGTTGCATCTCTCACATATATTTGTATTTCTTGTGGGGAGTTGGGGGTTGTCTGTACTTGGGGCAGGTGCAACATTGCCTCAAGATTCACAGATTCAACTTGTTGTGGCTGGCCTTAGTGGATTGTATGTGTGGACATATTTTATTGCCATACTACTGATCAGTGATTACTTCATTTTTTATGTTTGCTCTATCATGTAGTAGCTTCCTCATTCTCTTGCATGGTTTGGTTATGGCTGGTGTCCACCATGCCAGATGCCTGCGTGTATGGCATTGTGTCTCGTTTTAATTTAGGATTGCATAATCCAAGCATTCTTGGCAGTGTTCATGGAATGGCTGTATTACAGGTTCTGAGGTGTGGCCCATATTTTGCACCTGCACAAAACCTTTAATGGATTCCACATCAGTTTGGAAGAGTGCAAATATTGCTTTACACATGTTTTTCACTGTGGTTTTCTGGCCAGGGACTGTGGTCAGGATTTGTATATCCAGTGTGATTACTCTATGGTCTGGTTTTACCAGTGAGCAATACACTTCTCGTCTTGCCATCCAGTACCCATGTTGCCGATCACCACATCCAGTATGCTTACCCCTCTTGTGGGAGTGGTACGTTGTTCCTGGGCATTTTGGTTTATGGATTCTATGAACTTTTGTCCTACAGTGTTGGGGCTAGTATAATGCTCCCAGTCTATGTCTGGGTATTTTCAGTCACCCAATATGATGTGGTTTGGAGAACTTGATATATTCATGTATTTCAGCATAGGCCAGGTGCAGTTCCTGGTGTTGGGACGGTAGTCTGTAGCAGGCTATAAACTGGGGGGCACTTTTAGCCACTGTTACTTGACCATGACTAGTCCATGCTGCTTCTTGTTGTGGGACCAACATGGGGGTGTGGTTATCCTTGACAATTATTGCTAGTCACCCTCCTTTTGTAGCTTGTTCCATGTTTTGAGGCTGTACAGCACAGTATGAGGTGTAACCTGTAGTGTAACCTGGTAGTGTTAGGGTGCTGTTGTGAGCCTTGACCCAGTTTTCTGTTACAGCACAGATATCAACATTCTCCATACTGGGTGAGTTTAGACTGCATGCATCTTACTGTTTTGACTTCTGGCATTGGGTAGCATTACATCTAGGTTCTTATCCCTTCCGATACCTATGGAGGTAGGTTTGTGTTTTGAGCCTTACCTATTCAGGGCACGCTGTGGGTAACAACAGCCTTTGCCAGTATCCATACGGCCTGCACTGATAGGTGCACGCCAGTCCTAGCAGGTGGAGCATCATGTCATGCTCAGCATGTCATCCCAGGCTGGCACACATTGGATCACCTTTGACCAACTGCGATACTTCAGCCAATTATTGCACTTTATCATCTCATTGTCATATTGTGGCATGATGGTTGGTGAGGGTAGGACGTTATTCAGGGTCCTCAGGTGTGCATATAGTACATGATGTTACATTACTTGCATATAGTACATGGTGTTACATTATGGCATTCATGCCTCAGGTGGTGCTGCAGGGCTGCCTCTGTCGGATGCACATATTACACTCCCTGTACATGTTTGTGAGCAGGTCATGTCATTTAGGCATCCCTGTTATTATTTGAGTAAGTCAGAGGGGGTATCATTCCCAGGGTTCCTACTGAGCCAGTGTATGTGCTATGCGTTGCCTCTTTGCCAAGGCCAGGGCATACTGGGCACGCCTCCTTCTGCCTACTGGGGCCGGCTCAGGTTGTTCCTCCTCCGAGTCACGCTCTGCCTGTGATGGCCTTGGCAATGGTGGGGGGATGTTTGGCCCAGCCCTATGCTGGTCCTGCTGCAGCTGTTTTTGCAAGATCATATGTAGCATAGCACATACCATGACAATTTGGGTACATGTAGTTGGTGTGTACTGCAAGGCTCCACCAGATGTGTCCAGACACCGGAACCGTGACTTGAGCAGTCCAAACACACGCTCTATTACATTACGTGTTTGTGCGTGTGCCTCATTATGGCGTTCCAGTTCAGGTGTGTGTGCGTTTCTGATGGGTGTCATCAGCCACGGCTCCAGTGCATAACCTGCATCCCCCACTAGGTGTCCGTGTGGGATGTCCCCATTGGCAAATGTCTGGTACAGCTGCGTCAAATGCCAGATGTGGGAATCATAGTAGCTCCCAGGGCAGCCAGCACACACATTCATTATTATGCCCTGGGCATCACACACGACCTGGCAGTTGATGCCCTTGTGGTTAATGTAGGCCCTACCCCGCTCACCGGCTGGTGCTTTGATGCGTATGTGCGTGCAGTCTATTGCACCCACTACCTCAGGGTATTCCGCTATTTGCTGGAAGAGACGCATATTGCTGGCCAATACCTCACGGGCATTGGGGAAATATACATAATCACCGACATGTGCTGACATGGCATCCAGGAACTGGTGCAGTACCCTGGAGGCCGATGCCTGTGATATCCCCATCATATCACAAGTTGGTCTCTGGAAGGTACCTGTTGCTAGTATTCTTAGGCCAACACATACCTTGGTTTCCACTGGGATGGGTTCCCCTCTGTTGGTTCTGTGTGAGAGGCATGGCCTGCACAGCTCCACTATTTGCTGCAGGTGGTCTCTGTCCACTCTACAGCGCTCTACTATCTCCAGCTCATGTAACCCGTGGTAGGTGACCCTGGGCCTGTACACTCTTCTCCGTCTCCTCACTGTGGGTTGTCTGGCACCATCTGCATTGTCACCACCCTCAGCAAGTCACCTAAGTCTCATTATGACAGCTATGGCAGCCCCTAACATTTCTGCTCTGAGTTCAGCTTTTTCAGTTTTCACTTCCAATAGCTTACTCCTGTCTTGCAGTGTCTCTTGAGAGAAACCTCTTGCACTGCTGTTTGCAGATTTTTAAGTGTTGGGCTGAGCTACTATTCTGCCTGTGTAATTGCCTGCTACTAATTGTTTTCACCTGCTAGCTTCCTACGAATTCTGTTGCTTCCCTTTTCCTTTGTTTCCTCAGGAGGGGAGCAGCGTGTATACCAGCAGAAACACGCTCACAGTGGCTTACACGCACGCACACATGCTTACACGGTTCAGAATCTTATTCGGGTTAAAACGTGCGTGCACACCCGCGCAAACAGTGTCAAACATCTCCCAACACGCTCCCACATGCTCGGTCTGCCTTACACGCGCGCACACAGTCTTACTCGCACTTCATGGCACGCACACGTGCGCATGCACGCCCAGCAAGAAACTTTGGTGTAGGCAACAGTATAAACCTTCCATTTCTTGACTTTTCCTTGCTTATGTTGTGGCACTCCTCTTTCCATGATATGTGTCTGACATCTGTCATGTAACTTTCACCTCCAATGAACTGCATTTATTTCTGCCATTCCCCCCTGTGATGTCACCTATCTCCTACTCTGTTCCTCCCCCTTCTGCAACTCTTACACTACTCAGAAGGTGCTCATTTGCCATGTGAAATTCAGTATCCTAACACTCATTTGCATCAGATTGCCTACTAATGCTTAGTTACATCTCTTAGACTCAGCTTCCCCCCTTAGCAACCACTAAACGGTGGCCATGTTGTTTTTGGTCTGCTGGTCCCTGCACTGTAAATCCATGTATTGCATAAAACCCACATTTGTGGGTTTATAAATAGAAGTTATGTACCTACCATAACGTTCCATGTTAGTTGTCTTCTTCTCGCCTTCTTTATTGCTGGATGGGTTCGGAGCCGATCCTCGGCTCCGACTCGGCCACTCTAAAAGCTCGAGAGTTAGTTCCACCGGCTCGAGGCTCCCCTTTTATCCCACAATGCTAGGCGGTAATACCTCAGATCTCGTTTGTAAGCTAGGCCCAGCCAGGAAAAAATCCAGAAGCATTGGAAAGGGGAAACCCACCTCTATAAAGTGACAGAAAGAAGGTGAACTACAACCTGATGAGGGAATATATACATATTACAGTATATACATATATACAAATAGAGGTGGTAGGAAAAAAAGGTCACAATCAAACTCCTCTAGGTCTGTCCAGGCCAGGGGGAAGGAGGGTGGGCCAAAGAAGAAGAAGACAACTAACATGGAACTTTATGGTAGGTACATAACTTCTATATGTTAAGTTGTCTATCTCGCCTTCATTCTTGCTGGATGGGACCGCGTCCCTAGCACCTTGTCCCGGGTGGCCTATCGGAACAGACTCTTGAGTACAGTGGAACCAAAGTTGGCTCTGTGTCTAGAAGCTAAATCCAACATAGTGAGAAATGAAAGTATGAGGAGTAGCCCAAGTAGCTGCAGCACAAATCGTATCAATAGGCAGCCTGTCTTGGAAAGCTATGGAAGTAGCCAAAGCTCTAGTTGAATGAGCCTTAGGTTTGTTTGGTAACTTTTGATGCCTAATCTCATATACAAAAGAAATCAAAGATGTAAGCCATCTGGAGAGATACTTTCGAAACTGGAAGGCCCTTTCTGCCTTCTGCATAAGAAACAAACAGTTGGTCAGACTTTCTGATTTGTTTGGTCCTGTCCAAGTAATACCTTAATTGTCGATGAACATCTAGCCAATGTAATTTTTGTTCTGACCTGTTGGAATAGTTAGGAAAAAACACAGGAAGGTCAATGTTTTGATTTAGGTTTGCCAGAGAGGCTACTTTGGGTAAGAAGGATGGGTTGGTACGTAAGGATACCCTATCCTTATGAAACAAAAGGTAAGGAGATCGACTACAGAGTGCATGAAGTTCAGAGACTCTTCTAGCCGAAGTAATGGCTACCAAAGAGTGTGTTTTCCAGGATAGCAATTTCATTGAACACGAAGCCGCAGGTTCAAAAGGGGGGAGAATCAAAGATGTGAGAACCAAGTTAAGGTCCCAAGAAGGAGGAGGATTCCTAATAGGAGGCTTGAGAAGAAAAACTCCCTTCAAAAAGGCTTTGCAAAGTTTGTGAGACATGATGGCAGACTCTGAGATTCCAACATGAAAGTTAGATATAGCTGCCAATTGGACCTTAAGAGTAGAAGGAGACGAACCCGAGTGGAAAAGTTCGGCTAAGAAATCAAGGATCGATTGAATAGAAGCAGTGAAAGGGTCTATGTCCCTTCCCTGCGCCCAATAGGAAAAACGTTTCCACTTACTAAGATAAATCTTCCGAGTGGAGGTTTTATGGGAAGCTATTAAAATATCTCAAACTGAGTGAGATATTAGAGGAAGCCTGGCTAGGGTTGGAATTGGAGGAACCAAGCAGTGAGGTTCAGAGAGGGGAGGGAGCGATGTAACTGACCCGACTGATGGGTCAAAAGATCTGGAACTGGGTCCAGATGCCAGGGTTGCTCCAACAGAAAACGGTGTAGAAATGGGAACCAAACCTGTCGAGGCCAGTAAGGTGCAATGAGGATCAAGGAAGCTTTCTGAGCGATGGCTTTCTGTATCAATTGAGAAATTAGTGGGAAGGGAGGAAAGGCATACCAAAGTCCCCGGGGCCAATCTTGGACTAGAGCGTCTCTGCTGGGATGGCCTGGTTGGGGAAAGAGAGAAATAATTTTCGCACTTGCTGTTTTGGGGAGTAGCAAAAAGGTCGCAGCAAGGCTGGCCCCACTTTCGAAAAACCTTCTCCAACACTGAATTTTTCAGAGACCACTCGTGAGGCATGAGAATAGCTCTGCTCAATTTGCCCGCAATGACATTGGACTTCCCGGGAATGTGCGTTGCTATCAGAAACCGCCGAGAAGAAATCGCCCATTGCCACAGTCTGAGTGCCTCTCGACATAGGGGGTAGGATCTGGTTCCGCCTTGTTTGTCGATATACCACACTACAGACATGTTGTCCGTCTGAATTGCTATCGTTCCTATCGGAAGAGAGTTTTGAAGGGCCTGCAACGCTAAAAGCACTGCTCTCATCTCTAGAACATTTATATGCAAGTGGCGTTCGTAAGGTTGCCATATGCCCTGGACCGTCCTGCCCTGATAATGCCCCCCCCCACCCGATCAGGGAGGCGTCCGTTGTCAGAGTAGCAACCGGAGGGGGAGGGACAAAGGGTCTTCCTAAGAAGAGCTGGGGGGATGTAATCCACCAAAGAAGGTGATTCCTGCATGCTTGAGTTATCACAATGGTGTGGGACATCAGAAGTTGTTGGTATGACCATTGTGTGAAGAGCATCCATTGTAAGATTCTCATGTGAAATCTGGCTAATAGAAGAAGAGGGATAGCAGCTGCCATTATCCCCAGTACTTTCAGGACCAGTCTGGCTTTGATTTTGTTGCTGTGGAGGAGAAGAGAGTCTTGTTTGTGTATGTCTGCTATCCTCTGGTCTGTGAGTCTGGTTGACATGCTGACCGTTTTAGATTTGCGCCTATGAAGGTAACAGCATGACAAGGCAACAAAACAGACTTTTCGCAATTTATTGAGATACCTAGCTTTCGAAAAGTGTAGTCTCTGGCAAGTAGTAAAAGATGCTTGGTGGGGGCTGTAAGGAGCCAGTCGTCTAAGTATGGAAACACCTGGAATCCTTGACATCTCAGATGAGAAGGCGACCACTGCCATGCATTTGGTAAACACCCGGGGGGCTGTGGTGAGTCCAAAGGGCTGGGCTCCAAATTGAAAATGACTGGTTCCCAACCTGAAGCGGAGAAATCTCCTGGAGCGTCTGTTCATTTTTATATGATAGTACGCATCCTGGAGGTCTATAGAGCACATCCAGTTGTCCTTCCCCAATAGGGGTAGGATGGACTGCAGCATGACCATCCGAAATTTTGTTTTCTTGACAGACTTGTTCAAGTTGCTGAGATCCAAAATGGGTCTCCAGTCCCCTGTTTTCTTTGGAACCAAAAAGAATTTGGAGTAGATTCCGGATCCTTGCTGGTCTGCTGGAACTGGTTGAATGGCTCTTTTTGCAAGCAACTTTGAGATTTCTAACACTGCTTGCTCCCTTTGAGCGGGTGGAACATTTGGAAGGGACTTTTTTGATTGTTTTGGAATGCGAAAGAACAGAATGGAATAGCCTTCGGAAATGGACTGTACCCACTTGTCTTGAGTTAGTGATCGCCAGGCTTCTGGGTACAGTGATAATCTTCCCCAGACTGCCTCCGAAGGTGGACAGTCGGGCAACACCTCAGGGATGTTGAAAGGGCTTGTCAGAAAAGGTTTCTCGATTGCCCTGGTTCTGCGGACCCCCCTGCCTCTAGGGCGGCATCTACCATTATTGTTCCCCCCTCTGCCTCTAGAGGGGAACCGTACTTCAGGCAAAGCTCCTTGAGATTGTTTGCAGAACCACATCTTTCCACCCTTCTGGCCCTTGGGGTAAGGCCTAGAAGGAGGAGTAGAAAAACGGACTCCGACGGCAGAAAGAGTTTTGCCATCAGTCTCGCACCTTGTCGGTGTTTCTTTCACTTGAGGACCAAAAAGAGATGATCCATCAAACGGGGAGTTAGTGAAAGACGTCTTGAAGGGGTCTGCAAAATTGCATAGCCGCATCCAGGCATGCCGGCGTAAGGCCACACCTGTACCTGCGGCTCTGCTCGCTCCATCAGCCGCATATGAAAGGAGGCGCATGGAGGAGTTATCTATCGAATTGAGGGTAGCCAGCCGAGCGTTCATCTTATCCTGAAAACCCGCAGCTGTTGGATCCTTTAACATCTCACTTGCTTCCTTGATCAAGTCTCTCTGAAGACGAGTGAAATGACAGAGGTAGTTCAGCGAACGCATCGAAAAGGTCGCCGACGAGAACATCCGCTTCCCGTACCTGTCCATAGACCTAGATTCCTTGTTAGGAGGATGGACAGGCACTGAAGGATCAGCCAGTTCCTTCTTGGTGGCAGCAGCTACCACCATAGCATCCACCGAAACTCCTTTAGTCAAAAATTGTTTGTCTGCTGGGGCCGTAATAAACTTTGAAGGTCTCTTGGGGGTGGGGTCCACAGAGTCAGGAGCCGTCCAGGCCATTTTTGCTACCACCTGCATGAGGGGTCAAAGGGGGGGGCACCCAGGAGGTGGAAGGGCGAGAGCCGAACGCCTCAAGATACACAGATTCATCCTCTGAAGGGTTGAGGGCTGGCCAATTCCCCCTCTGTTTTAAGATCTCCAAGATGTCTGCAAAGGAGACATCTTCAGAGGGGGAACCTTCAGAATCCTCAATCCGTGTCAGAGGTGACAGACTCAGGTGAGTCTATGTGCTTCCTCTTGCACTTTCTCTTCCTAGAGGGCACTCTCCTGCCAATTCAGGAGAGGCCTCGGAAGAGGAGGAGATCCCCACTGGGGATTCTTGAGGAGCTGGCTCTCTGCGGTCCGGGATGAGGGAGTGAGTAGAAATTACCTGAGGCACAGAGGAGGGAGGGGCGGACGGAGCAGACTGTGGAGTTGAACCAGGTTCCAACACACTCCGCATGACCTCGAAAGCACCCCTGTCGGGCAGAGCCAGAGGTCTCCGCTCCGAAAAGCTGAAAACCTCCCTCAGCACAGACAGTGATGGCTCAGAGGCCGATGTCGGAGCCGAACTCACCAACGCCGAAGCACCGGGAGGGAGAGCGGGGTCGGACAAGGGTCCGATGCCACTCACCCCCTCGGAGCCGACGAGGGAAGTCCGGTGCCGAGATTCCTCCAATGAAGAAATCGGAGCAGACGACGCCGAAGACAATTGTAACGGCTCCGACACTGCCACAGTCTCGGGTCCAAAACGCCCCGGCTCCGAACTCAAAGGAGTCGGAGGAGGAACATTTTGAGTAATAGGGTTAAGCATCGACTGATGAGTCGAGCTCTGAAGCATTTGGGCCAGTGCCTCGGACTTAAGTAGACTCACTACCCTCTGAAGGTCATGATCCGAAAGTCTCGACGACCTAGAGGAGTGAGACCTATGGCTCCGTTCAGACAGCAAGGGAGATGCTAGAGCCGAATGAACGGAGCCAAGAGATGGTGACCCAGACCTTTTCCTAGTTGTCGGTTCCGATAACCTTATCGGAGCCGACTCAGTGATTTCTAATACCTCGGCTCCGGCCGGAGCCGAGGAAACAGAAGAAATAAGTGTTCAAGTCTCATCGGCTCCAGCCGGAGCCGATGTTGTAGCAGACTTTGAAGCCCTAGGTGTCGACTCAGAAGCTGGAGCCGACGACCTAGTAGGCTTGGAGGGTTTGCCCGAAGATAGAGTCGGGGGACCCTCAGGTTTCAATAAGCTTCGTAAGATAAGCTTATTTTTCCTTTCCTGCAGGACTCTAGGGCTGAAGCCATGGCATACAGCACAAGAGTCCTGCAGGTGCAATGGTCCCAGGCAGTACACGCAAGAAGTGTGACCGTCTGTCAGAGACATCTTCTGACAGCACGAGTCACACTTCTTAAAGCCCGAGACCTTTGAATCCTTAGACATTACTAAGATATAAAGTGTAATCACCACACAAGCACAAACACACCGATTACACTATCCAATAAATGAATTTAAACTAATAAATTAAACTAATAAATTTAGTTTTTTTGATCCCTACAAAAAAAACACACATACACTCCACTACTACTAAGGGGATGGAAGGGCCCGAAGGCCTAAGGAAAGAACTCCTAAGTTCTTGTGGTAAAAAGGGTGGAGAAACTGGAGGGAAAGGATAAAAAACTACTTAACTTTGGGAATTATCAATAAAAACTAAGTTAAAGGGGTTTAAATTAAGTTTTAGACTGCTCTAAACAAACTAACCTGAAGCTGGTTGGAACAACACACCTTGATCGCTGTAGCGGCAAACGAGATCTGAGGTATTACCGCCTAGCATTGTGAGATAAAAGGGGAGCCTCGAGCCGGTGGAACTAACTCTCAAGCTTTTAGAGTGGCCGAGTCGGAGCCGAGGATCGGCTCCGAACCCATCCAGCAAGAATGAAGGCGCGAGATGGACAACATCCTTCATTTTTATACGTTTTATACAGCGCAGCCCGTTTGCGCGGGGCTGCGCTGGGTTTAAGCATCGGTGATCGCCGAAAAAAAAATTTCTATTTATTACTTTTGCATCAGGTTACCTTGCCAATGGCCACATATTTGGCCATTGGCATGCTGCCCGACACATATGCACCCTTTATTTGGAGCTGACATGGCTCCGTTGTGAATTTTGCAGAAACACACTCCGTTGTCAACTGAATACATTTCTGCAGCTAAAACGGCTCTTAAATGGGCTGTTTTGGGCTTCCTGGATCGCTAATCAACCTCATTTGCATGCTATTCGGCTGCAAGTGAGGTGATTAGCTTATCCACGCCCACTCCATGTAAGAGACGTTTTAGCTGGTTTCTTACACGGACTTTGGGCTGTTCCTGGATCGAAGGCTGCATTGAGTCTTATACTACTCTTAGACTCCGTCCAAGCCTTCGTGAATCCTGCGCACATTCTTTTCAAAATATATAAAATACTAGAAGAGATTTGTAGATTATCTCTTTGTTGTATGGGGAGGTGAATTGGACATTTTAAAGACTTTATTACTTAAATGGCACTACAACCTTCCTTACACTAACAAGTAAAGTTTCACAGAATAGAATAAAATTTCTAGATGTACTGTTGAACAAAGAACAAGGGGTCATACACACAGAAGTCTATAAGAAATCTTGTAAAAGAAATGCACTTTTACATCGTGACAGTATGCACCCAATTCATATACACAAGAATGTGGTATAAAATCAAGCATTAAGATATTCCAGATTGACTAGTGATCATGTAAATTATAGTGAAGCCATTAGTAGTATACAGAAAGATTTTTTGAAAAGAGGATATCATAAAAAAGATCTTAACTGCATACAAGAAATTAAAATAGAGAAGATGGGCGCCCATATATTAATAGAAATAGCTCCTCTACTGAAATAAGAAAATATTATAATACTAAGATTAAGAGAATGACCATTTCATACACAAACAATAATAATGCTATAACAGGTGCGATTAGGAAGAACTGGGGAATTTTGATGTTGGATGAAGGAATAAAAAGCTTTGTAGGTAAGCATCTGAGTTTTAGCTATAGAAATACTAGATCATTAAAAAGAATGCTCTGTTATGAACACCGTGATGGGAAAACACCACTTTGTTAGGAAGGGAACTTTCCCTTGTCATAATTGCAATCAGTGTAATCATATTTTGAGCATTAATGTCTTTTGAACACCCAGATACACATTCTATATGAATGTGATCATTATGCAGATTGCAAATCTAGAAATGTGATATATTTAGCTATTTGTCAAAAATGTAACAGATTTTGTGTTGGAAAGACCAATAGAACATTACGAGAAAGAATAAGGGAACATGTCTATGCCATTAACAGAGAGAATGAAGTGAATGCTTTAGCTCAACATGTTCTTCAGAAAGGTACAACACATAATTTTACATTTTTAGTTTTAGGACACATATATATTACTGAAAGACTGGGAAATGTTGGGAAATGTAGGCAATTACACGGAGAAAGAGGAGGGAAGATGGATAATAAAATTACAGGCAGAGAGAGGACATGGTCTCAGTGATAGGGTCTCATTGAAGCCCTTTCTGAAGGATCACCCCTTGAGACAATGAATGATATATAAAAGATATCTAGATAGATACATATATCCCTTGGGACAATAGAATGACATAATTATCCAAGTGCAAACATCAGAAAAAGAACTTACAATTATACTAGATTACCTAGCTTTAATGTTATAATAAGCATAGATAACATAAGTTTTATTAAGTTTTTTTAATAATTGCTTTATATGTATAT
Source organism: Protopterus annectens (assembly GCF_019279795.1). NCBI lineage: Eukaryota > Metazoa > Chordata > Ceratodontiformes > Protopteridae > Protopterus > Protopterus annectens. Next base: position 1,950,088,493 of record NC_056743.1, read on the forward strand.
ATTTGTTTATATATACATATTTCTTATATTTACATTTTATAATATATATATATATATATATATATATATATATATATATATATATATATATTTTATATATATATATACCTATATTTTTAAGAATTTGAGTTTAAGAGATATATATAGATGTTGAAAAAGGTATTAAAGTAGTAATATTCTAGTTTTGTGATGAATTTTACTGATGAGAACGTCATGTGTTATATAACAGCTTTTTTATTGGTCTACTCTGATAGGCAATAGTACTTTAAAACAATTACCAAAAAAAGGAAATCTTTAAGTCTGAAGAAGCATCCTTTAGAGACGCGAAAGCGCTTACTTTTGCTGTAATAAAACTTTATTTCAACGCATTTCAAGAGGTTTGCTTCGATTGTTATGGTGTGCCTGTCATTCTCTTATTATTTTTACAAAGTTTTTGTTTGGAGGCACTTTACCCCTGCAGTGTATTCTTTTTTTACATTTGTTTAGTCCCTCCCCACAAATCCCTAGCAGACATAACAGTATTCTTTCTAACCCATTCTCCTATATACTTCATTTTACCTTGCCCCCATAAATATGGGTATTGCTGAACCAATTAATGTGGGAGTGCATCATTTACTGCCATTAGCCTCCGTTTTGTTTTCAATAATTTGATATCCCCCCCCCCCCCCCCCCAAAAAAAAAAAAAAAGAAAAGGACAACCCCTGCCTGGTTCCTCTGTTCAGACAAGTTATCAGACAGGAACTCTCTCACCTTTAAATTTTTGCCTTAGATCTCTCATACATCCTCCCATTAACCTTACAACTGCATCAGGGAATGCAAATACTTCCACTGTCCTACTCAAAATCCCAAATTATGCTAATGCTTTCTCTGCATCAAGGTTCAACAGCAGTACTTGCTTTCATTCCGATTTCCTCTGGACCATCCACTGTTCTATTAATGTTGTCAAAGGATTGCCTCCCCTACACAAAACTACACTGAACCATATCTATCAATTTTCACAACACCTTTGCCATTCTTTTAACCATTATTAGACAAACACTTTTATAATCATGGTTTAAAAGAGGCCATTATGACAGCTGGATCTGATGGGTCTTTACCCTTTACAGCCACCACAGCTTTCTTCCAGGATGTTGGTGCTTCCCCTACTTTTAAAATATTGTTAAAATAAAACCTTCTGGATCTTGCCTAAGTCTCTGTGCTAAGAGCTTCCGTGTTCTGGAGTTATCAAAAAAACAGCTGCTTAACAGCAATCTTTCAAAATTCTTCCATATTATCCAGATAGTTACAACTCCCCCTCACCCAGCACTCTGCAGCCATGTCTGGTCTTGTTCTGTGAGACTCCCTTTTTCTATAATACTTAATGTTTTGTCCGCCCCTCTAAATAATTCCAGTTACTTAACTAAATCCCTAATTTTTAAACTCCAGTTTCTCTTTATCCCATTCACTAGCCACAACTTAAAAAGAAATTTCTATAACTCTCGAATGACTTCACTACCCATTCATTACATTTCTTTTAACAGGCAGGTGAATAAACGTCAGTGTCTTTTTTTATTTCATTACCCTGCATTTTCATTTTAGCTGTTATTGGTGCATGATCTGAAATACTTACTGGATGCAAGTTGAAGCTTTTAATTAAATGCACATGTTCCTGTTAATACAATTTCGATCTGGTCAAGCCCAGCCCATTATATACCCCGGGGAATGATTTGAATATTTTCCTTGAAGTTCCTACTACTGAATTTACATCCTCCATACCAAACAATTACAAAATTTCTTCAGAAATCTACCATCTTTCGTTACAAGTTACAGTCCTCACCTGTAAGTAATATTCCCTGTTGAAAGCAGACTAGTTTTCCCTAAATCCTCAAGCTCCACAATAGCAATTTTAGGTGGAATACAAATACAAGCCAGCATAATCCCCCCC
>NC_056743.1:1950095416-1950205416 GCF_019279795.1 Protopterus annectens
TGCACCAGAAGATGATGATGTAGAGACGGAAACCAAATTTGTCGAGGCCAATATGGAGCAATGAGGATCAATTTGGCTCTCAAAACGGTGGCTTTCTGAATGACTTGTGGAATCAATGGAAAGGGAGGAAAAGCATAAAGAAGTCCCCGAGGCCAATCCTGGGTTAGAGAGTCTCTCAAGGGTTGGCCTGGAAGGGGAAAAAGTGTGAAGTAATCTGGGCACTTGCTGTTTTGAGGGGTAGCAAAAAGATCGCAACAAGGGGTGCCCCACTTCAGAAAAATCTGATCCACTACAGATTGATTGAGAGACCACTCGTGAGGCATCAGAATAGATCTGCTTAGCCTGTCCGCCAATAGGTTGGACCTGCCGGGCATGTGCGTTGCTATCAGAAACCGCTGAGAAGAGATCGCCCATTGCCAAAGTCTGAGAGCTTCTCGACATAAGGGATAGGACCTGGTTCCGCCCTGTTTGTTGATGTACCAGACCACGGACATGTTGTCCGTCTGTACTGCAATAGTCCCCGTGGGAAGAAAGTCGGCGAGGGCTTGCAACGTTAAAAGCACTGCTCTCATCTCCAGGACATTTATGTGCAGGTGGTATTCTATGGGTTGCCACGTCCCGTGGACCATCCTGCCCTGATAATGCCCCCCCCACCCGAACAGGGAGGCATCCGTGGTGACTGTGGCAACTGGAGGAGGGGGAACAAAGGGTCGGCCCTGATGAAGAAGAGGGGAAGATATCCACCATCGTAGATGAGCCCTGCACGACTGTTACCAAGATTTCGTGTCTCATGGGCAGATCGTGGTACGACCACTGCGTGAATAACATCCACTGCAGGAGACGCATGTGGAAGCGAGCCAGTGGAAGAAGAACAATGGCCGCAGCCATTAGGCCTAGAACTTTCAAGACAAACCTGGCTTTGATCTTGTTGCTTAGTAACAGAAGCTGAACAAATTTCTGGATGTCCAGAATCCTTTGATCTGTTAGCCTGGCTAACATTTTGACGGTATTTAACTCTGCGCCTATAAAGGTGATAGATTGGCAAGGCAGCAGAGAGGATTTTTCGAAATTTACCGAAATTCCTAGTGTCTTGCAAAGCTGTAGGGTGTAGTCTCTGGACCGTGGCGGAGAGGAGCCAGTCGTCCAAATAAGGAAACACCTGGAATCCTCGACGTCTCAGGTGAGCTGTGACCACTGCCATGCATTTGGTGAACACTCTGGGGGCTGAAGTGAGGCCAAAGGGCAGTGCTCTGAATTGGTAATGACTGGCTCCCAGCCGAAAGCGGAGAAACCTTCTGGAGCGTCTGTGAATCTTTATGTGATAGTACGCATCCTGAAGGTCTATAGAGCACATCCAGTTGTCCTTGCCCAGAAATGGCAGAATGGATTGCAGCGTGACCATCCAGAATCTTGCCTTTTTGACAGACTTGTTTAGTCTGCTTAGGTCTAGTATTGGTCTCCAATCTCCCGTCCTTTTGGGGACCAAAAAGAATCTTGAGTAGAAGCCGGATCCTACTTGGTCTGCCGGCACTGTCTGGATGGCTCTTTTTTCCAGGAGTTTTGAAACTTCCTGTCTTGCCAAATCCCTCTGACCGGGTGAGATGTCTGGAAGGGATTGTAGAGGTACGGGAAACCTTTCGAAGGGGATTTTGTAACCCTCGGATATGATCGACTGTACCCACTTCTCTTGGGATAGGGATTGCCAGGCTACTGGGTACAGCGAAATTCTTCCCCCGACTGCCTCCAAGGGTGGACAGTCGGGCAACACCTCAGGGATGCTGAAAGGGCTTCTCAGGAAGAGACTCCCTGTTGCCCTGGTTCTGAGGACCCCCCCCTGCCTCTAGGGCGGCGTCTATTATTGTTACCCCCTCTGCCTCTGGGGGTAAACTGACCACGTGTGTCCGGTGTAGCTCCTTGGGCTTTACGGAACCACATCTTCCCCCCTTTCTGACCCTTGGGGTATGGTCTAGAAGGAGTGGTCTAGAAGGAGTGGAAAACTGGACTCCAACGGCAGAAAGAGTTTTACCGTCCTGCTCACATCTGGTCAAAGTATCCTTCACCTGAGGTCCGAACAAAGCCGAACCGTCAAAGGGGGTGTTGGTGAAGGACGCCTTAAAGGGGTCCGCAAAATTACACAGCCGCATCCAGGCTTGGCGTCTAAGAGCAACCCCTGTGCCTGCGGCCCTGCTCGCTCCATCGGCCGCATAAGATATGAGCCGCATGGAGGAGTTAGATATGGAATTCAGGATAGCAAGCTGTGAGGCAATCTTTTCCTGAGCCCCAGCAGCAGAAGGATCCTGGACAACTTCTCCCAGTTCCTTGAGAATATCTCGTTGAAGCCTGGTGAAGTGACAAAGGTAATTCAGCGACGCATAGCAAAGGTCGCTGAAGAAAACATCCGCTTTCCATACCTGTCCATGGTCCTAGAATCCTTATTAGGAGGATGGACAGGCACTGAAGGATCCGCCAGTTCCTTCTTAGTGGCCGCCACCACCATAGCATCCACAGAGACACCTTTGGACAGGAACTGTTTATCCGAAGGGGCCGTGATGAACTTGGATGGTCTCCTGGGGACAGGTTCCACAGAATCTGGAGCCACGCCTTCCGAGCCACTACCTGCATGAGTGGGTCGAAGGCGGAGACACCCAGGAGGTGGAGGGTCGGGATCCAAAGCCTCCAGGTATACCGACTCATCCTCGGAGGGTTCAATGGAGGCCAAGTCCACCTCTGTTTGAGGAGCTCAAGGATGTCTGAAAAGGAGACATCCTCAGAGGGGGACCGTGGGGAACCCTCCGACTCATCTAAGTCGGTATCAGATGTAGTAGACTCAGGGGAGTCTGTGTGTTTCCTCTTACACGTCCTCTTCCGAGGGGGTTCCCCTGCAGGATCAGGAGAAACCTCGGAAGAGGAGGAAATTCCCAGTGGGGAAACCTGGGGCGATGGATCCCTGGGCCTGAGAGCAAGAGGTTGGCAAGAGGCATCTGCAGGCACTGATGAGGGAGGAGCTAGAGGGATAGACCGTTGACCAGGCTCAGAGGCCAGGACACTCCTCATCACCTCAAAGGCTCCACTCCCTGGGAGACCGGAACATACCCGCTCCGAAGAAACAGGAATGGTCGGCTCCAAGGAGAGAGAAGGCTCCGAGGCCGATGTCGGCGCCGAGCTTACCAAAGCCGAAGCCCCGAGAGGGAGAGCGGGGTCGGACAAGGGTCCGATGCCACTAGCCCCCTTGGAGCCGACAATGGAAACCCGACGACCGGATCCCTCCAAGGAAGGTCTCAAGGAGGAGATCGGAGCCGAAGACGACGGAGCCGAAGGATGTATCGGCTCCGGCATCGAAACAGTCGCTGTCCCAAGAAGCTCCGGCTCCGAACTCTGATGTGGAGTCGGAGGAGGAATCTCAAGAATCGGGCTATAGCCAAGTCTGTTGAGACGGGCTATGGAGCATTTGGGCCAGTGCCTGAGACTTCAACAGCCTGCTTACCACCCTCTCCAAATCGTGGTCAGACAGCCTGGAAGATCTCAAGATCGGCTCCGATGGCTCCGCTCCGACAAAAGAGGAGACCCCGGAGCCGAGTGAATACTTAGTATAGAAGGGGACCGGGATCTCTTACGGGTCGAAGCCATCGGAGCCGAAGTCCCTTGAACCCCAGATGGAGCCGAGGATATCTCGCCCGATGCTGGATAAGGTGTCGGCTCCAGCCGGAGCAGACAAGGCCACAGTAGTCAGGGTATCGGAGCCGGTCGGCACCGAACCCACTACTCTAACAGAAGAAGTATCGACTCCAGCCGGAGCCACCGGAGGAGGCTTGGACACTGTAGCCTGAACCTTCGGTGGCTTAAGAGGTTTTCCTGCCCCTGACTTAGGAGGAGAACCTTCAGGTTTAAGTAAACCTCGGAGGATTAATTTGTTCCTCCTTTCCTGCAGGACTCTCGGGCTAAAAGCATGACACAACGCACAGGAGTCCTGCAGGTGCAAAGGCCCCAGGCAATAAACACAAGAAGTGTGACCGTCTGTCAGAGACATTTTCTGACAGCACTGGTCACACTTCTTGAAGCCTGAGACCTTGCCTTCTTTTGACATCCTAAAAGGGAAACACAAACAGTCCCAACAAACACACCAATTAATCCCTTACACAGACACACAGGAAGGGAATTACTTGGGGAACTAGGCCTGACTAAAACTTTAAACTGAAAACTATTTATAAAAGTTTAAAAGGAAGGGAATAGGGTGGGCTGTAACTAAGTACAGGCTAATCTAACACTAAAGGGAAAAAATAAACCCCTAACTAAACTTTTACTTCTTTTACAAGAAAAAACTTACCTCAGCTGGCAAAGGAGACCTCTTTCGCTAAGCGGCAAACGAGATCTGGGGTAGTTCCGCCTTGCATCATGGGATATAGGGTTGCCTCGAGCTGGTAAAAGGAGTTCTCGAGCTAAAGCAAGTGCCGAGTCGGAGCCGAGGATCGGCTCCGAACCCATCCAGCAAGAATGAAGGCGAGATTGACAACTTAACATCCTGACTTTTGACCACCACGTTGTCTCCGTTGTAAGGAAAGCTTTTTACATGGCCCACTTCATTAGTAAGGATATCTCATCTAGGGACAAGGATGTCATAACATCCCTGTATTCTTCCTTTACAAGAGCCATTATTGAGTGCAATGCCCTTTTTGGCATGTGCCTCAGCAAAACACCCTGCCAAAAGAAAGACTACAACCATTTCTGACAAAAAAGGTCAAAGGACTAAGTTCACTTAGTTATCCAAACAGACTATAAAGCTTCTTGCTTTCCTCTGTCTCTCACTGGCTCGTATAAATTTCATCATTGGCTTGCTTTCCAGGCTAAGAAAGATCCTACCTTAAGAGAAATACTGGTTATACTTAAAATGCTCATTACAAAGACCACAGCCTTCACTGCAACATAAACAAGCCACTTTTTATGGACAGGTTCTTGACACAAAAACCTTCAACTTCTGTAAAAAGCTCCTCTCATTATCAAACAATGTAGCTCAGCAAACACGATGGCTGGATGGATAGCCATAAATGTAGTCCTTGAGTAAGTAGTATAGCCTTCATCAAACCAGATGGAAAATCCACATACTAACCTTTCCCAGCTGGATGGCCAAGATCTAATATTGGTTACTCAAGTCTAGTTGCCCAAGCAAAGGGGCATGTTTAACTAAGAATTCCATTTGCAAAATTATATTCAGTATACATATTAAATCTCTCTCTTACACACACACAAAAAAGCCCCTACTTGTAAAATAGGCAACCTGACACCCACTCACTGAATGAAATTGTCTGGAAGTCAAAATAGCTGAAAAAAAAAATCGTAATAGAGATGGATTCATCCATGTAATTTCCCACCACCAAAAGGACCATCAATAAATCAACAAACAACTGCTCAGCAAAAAGTAAATCAATAAGAAAACCATAAACTATAATGCTACATACTGGTGTAAACATATAACTTGTGTCAATCCCCAGGTTAATCCATACCAAAAGACTGTTTCAGAGCTTCAGCTATGTACAAACAGCTTTCTCCTAAAAATGTAACTCACTGATATTTGCCTTACTGTAATTATAACTGTAAAAAAAATGTTTTTAAAGTTTATTCTGTACCTCAAGGATTCTCGCTGTTACGAGATGTAATCTCTGCCATATTGTACGAGTACTACATCCATAATTTGCTGTCTCTCTCATGTATTGTATTATATTGTTTTGTGTTATTTTTGGAGCTTTTCTCCCCAGGCCTCCGCTGAAAATGGACCCATGTCCAGTTAGACTTTCCCGGTAAACAAATGTAAAATAAAATAAATAAACTTCTCTCCAATCTAAAGCCATTTGACATTCAGACATTTTAATTTGTGCAGAAGTTACTGACAGTTTACTGAGCTGTAATGCTGACCTTCCCTTTTGAAAAAACACATTCCCAGACTTTGTCAATAGCTCAAAGTGTAGAGAGGATTTTTTTATTTATTATATATTTATTTATTTATGGAAAACATCTTTAAAACTGTTAAACTGATTACACACCCAGAAACACAGAAAAGTTATTGTGATTGATATCTTGCAGCAGCCTGTGGTTTACACAAAGTCACATTAGCACTCTATGCTTCTGTCCGAACAGACGAATCATACCTGTCAATTCCAAAAGTAGTAAAGTAGCTTAATGATGTTGTTGTTGTCTTTCGGCTTTTTCCTGGTTAGGGGTCGCCACAGCGGAACTCCGGTCTGCTAATGATTGGCAGTAGATTTTTACCTGCTGAGCTGCCAGCCCCGACGCACAACCTTCAACGAAGGTACACCCATCCACGCATGTCTCCACACAGAAGACGCTCTAGCTGAGAATCGAACTGGACAGCGTCTTACTGTGAGGCGACAACACTACCACCACAGTCAACCTTCTTATTAAGTAAAGTAGCTTAATAAGAAGGTTATTTGCAAGGTTACATGGCAGTTTATATTGGAAATAAGCAGAGATATTAAAAAGGCTCCGTTTTTCATAATTATGCCGAAAAGTCTTCCAAGGTAAATACAACTTCGGATTTAGTATGGAACCATACCTCTCAACCTTAGATCAAGAAATCGGGACAAAGCGAAAAATAAAACTGGGACACAGGCCCAAAAATAGTTATGCATTACGGACACCATTGAAACAACTGTAGCTGCAAACATTATATATCACTTCTAATCCTTCTATCCCATTATTGTCAGTTAAACATTATATGGCTCATTCAGTCCTGCCTTCTTTTGTATCAAAGAAAACCATGCTTTGAAATGACAAATGCATTAAAAATAATAAATAAAACACATTGCATCAACATCCTGCAACTTCCTACCTGCAAGCAACCACAGAGCTTTCACTGAAACTAGGGCTGCTTGTTTCCCCAGAATGACAGCTCTCCCTAATTAAGTCTAATGGTATACAATCTACCAGTATCTGGACTACCTGAAATAAATTAAATTATAGCCTGTAAATTGAAAGTACACTTTGTTTAATTAAACTATATTTCTAAGCCCACTTACTATATTTTTTCAGCAACATCCCAACATCCATTTCCAGGTCACTTTACAAGACATTGGCAGTGGCAGACTTGGCATCCTTCAGAACCCAACAGGCCCACGCTAATACATTGTCCATTAAATGTAAATATCCATCCAATGTAAATGGCAAGAAGTTAGGTCTTAAAAAAATCTACTTCTGGCATGAGTACCCAAGTATTAGGTTTTGAAACAAAGAAACATTCTCCACAGTCCGTAAGTCTCCGTCTTTAATAATCATCTACTGTTGCAGCGCTCCCAACACATAAGCACACACATACACACTAAAATCCCCAACATTTAAAAAATGACATTGTACCCACTTGATTTGCCAGTACTGATGATCCACCAAAGCTATGCTTACTGTTGTCCAATCTACCACTGTTTAGAACAAACCAATGAAAAAATAGTACTAGGTGCTTTTTTATTTGTCTGAAAAAAACAATACAACTTTATATGCTACAGTCCTACATAGTCCACTACTGACCCATTAACCCTAGGCTGCTGTCTCATTCTCACTCCCTGGAACTGCATTACCTTGGATGACTACTTTTATTTCCTAAGCAAAAGACACAAATTGGAAGAGGAGGCAAAAATACAGACATTCTTTGAAAATCCACACAGTTAAGAGGTATGAGTTCATGTTCAATACAACACTCTCCCTGATAGGAAAGCCGCAATTTAATGAAAGTGTACTCTTAATGTATGATATATTTGTGAGCTAACTTGTTTGTGTTCAGTAGGTAGACTGATCATTGTTAGCCTCTTTGTGCATGCATCTCTCTGTCATGCACACATATACACACAAATACACACACACTCTTTCTACTTTCACGCACACAATTCTGCTTTTATGCATGCACTCTCTCACCTCAGTACTTTCCTATTAACACAGGTAATTGCTGTCCCTTTCAAAGGCAACAGAGGCAAATCCATACACGAGTCCCTCTTCAGCGAGAACACACACTGATTGTTCGGCGCAAAATGGCGTAAACACACTGACCCTTTTTTGGCTCAAAAACAAAACTAGAAGGGTGCTTTGGCACATGCGCACACCGGCATTAGCGTTACAGGTCACAGGAGCGAAAAACACAAAAACAAAAAAAAGTGTTTTGGGGCATGCATACATCGATGTTGCAGTTAGAGGTTGAGGGCCGCATGCGGCCCGTGGGCCACAGGTTGGACAGGTCTAGTCTAGAATATTTAGGATTTTTGCACAGATGCTTTTACACCCAAAGCAGACTCCAAAATATTCTTCCTCAGGCATAGGACAAATGTTGGAAGTGTGATAGAGAAGAAAGAGGCAAGTGAGAACAGATTTACTTCACAAACCTGAAATACCACAAAAATCTAAATTCAAAAAAAGACCACAAAACCAAAAAAAAAAAAAATCCTGAAAATCTTGACAAGTCACAAACCTGACTCACATCACAGAAATGGTAAACACCAACCAACCTGTAATACACAACAATAAGGACACAGCAAACGCTAGTCCTAGAAATAATATCCTGCAACATTACATGGTCACATTACATACCTAAAACTTAAGTGCACGAGTTACAGTAAACAGAACTATGAAACTAAAATCACTACTGCTACAGCAACAGCACACTACCCTATCAAACACCAAAACAACCTACCAACCCAAAGCCTGCCCACCAACTAATACCCACAAAGAAAAAAAAATCTCACTAAATATTCATGACTGTTGCTATAGCACAGACATGAATATTCATTACGTAAACGTACATTTCAGAAAAAATGCTTACGTAAAGTTAAGTTTTTGCAGGGGAGCTGCACCCTCCAACCCCCCCCCCCCCCCCCAGCAACTTACATATACAAACTCAGAGATCGCACTACTGTGTGAAAATGAGCAGATTTCTGTTCTGCTCAGCTTGGACAGTCGGCATTTTACACGTTCACAATATCAATGTTCAAAAGACTGAAGTTTCATGTGAAACAGACTTTCTGGTCTCGGTCAAATGACAGTCTACTGACATTATGGTTATGTCAAGTAGACCCTCTGGGATTGTAATATATTAGCAGACATTAAAAATTCCCTACAGAGTACTTGTCAGGAATACTAGGCGAGCAAATGAAGGTAACTAAGGAAATTATTTTTGAGCTAGGATACAGGATCTGAATTGCCTAGACATACAAGGCATGGCTGCCAAAATAGCAATTACTAGAAAATGGGAAACAAAGTCTAAACCAACTATACTTTTAGTGAATACTGTAGCAGAAATAACATAAGAGAAGTGGTATTAGTTGCACAGTAAATATGGAAACTGTGGGAATAATATATGCAGAAAACATGTTTTGGATGAGAAAACAGGTTTAAGAGAAAGTGGAAATGAATAATTTATGTAATGTTTAGATTATAAAATATAGCAACATATGGGATGCATAATATTTATAAATTCAAACTTAATATAGTTTAAAGGATTACTTTACATAAATGCAAGGTTACTTATGTCAAATGATTATTGCCTTTACTGAAGTAAGGCATAAAAAAAATAAAAAAATCCTCCTTTTTCTAGTTCACATGGAATTGAGGTTTTCATATTGACTAAACACACATCTCTCAATTCACAGCCACTCTTCCATCTTCAACAGTTATGCACACCTTTCTCAGGTCTTCTCATATATTCCATTCATCACTTAGCTGGCTGTCCTCATCTCATCTCTCTACTAAACCCGTTTTACCAAAATTTCCACCACAATCTTCTTTTCTTGATCTTTCTTATTGGGGCTACAACAACTTTTGCTCAGATGCCCTTGTTTTTTTTTTAATCTGTCCCACAGTATACATTTTACTACCCGTCTCAGCACAGTAGCCTTCAGTTCATACAGCAGTACTTTTTATTTTTATACCTTTTTAGCTTTTTTGACATTTAAATTGGACACACACTATCCTTGATTTTTTTAGGCACTTGGCAGCACTACCTGCTATTATAGCTTTGACATACTCATTCAGATTTCCTATTTCCTCAACCACAAAGTACAGTTGTGTACTCTTACCATAAATGTAGATGTTAGAGTATGTTCACCGTTACAGTCATTACTGTAGGGTTCTTCCTGCTGGCAGCAGCCCTCGATCGGCCAGAGTCCCAAAAGTTGGGTCCGACGTCAGCTGAAGTCACTCCTGCCCGGACGTCAGTGTGCCAGGGGTATAAAGACCTCAGTCAATGCCATTTTCCCCAGTTTTTTCTTGCCCCAGATATCAGGTGCCCAAAAATAAAGAGATGCAGCTCCTCCCAGGAGATCAGAGAGGCTCAGGAACTAGAACAGGAACCATTTTGGAAACAACAAATTTTCACCAACAGAATTGGAACCAGCACACATGGAACAGAGAGTGAGCCAGAGGGAGATAAGACAGGTGGAATTTATATAATCAGCATCCACAGAACTATTAGATAACTTTGGAACAGCAGGTATGCATTTGTCTCCATCTGATGAAGTTCTTCGAAACGAAAACGCATTGTGTGTTGAATTGCGTTAATGTGATGCGTTTTACTGGTGGACTGAAGAGTCGCCTTATGTATTTTCCCTTTTGATGGACTGAAAAGTTGTTGTTCATTAAAGCACAGTATGCTGTTAAGGATTTGTGCCTTCTTCGATCTGTTCTGGTTTTAGTACTGCCCAAAAATAAAGGCCAAAAGCTTAAAAGAATAAGCAAACATAAGCCAGAACATTCCCAAACATCACCAGCAAAAATACCTCAGAGAAAAAAGAAGCGTCAAGGAGACACAGACAGCACTCAAAGAACAAAAGAGGGGACAGGAGGGAGAGTAACCCAGACTGTAACAGTGAACATACTCAAACATCTACATTTATGGTAAGAGTACACAACTGTACTATGTTGATCGTGGTTCACTGTTAGCTTTGGGATTCAACCCTACAATAATGACTAAGAAAGGGTGGATGGAGAAGGAACAGAAGGGGCGGCTACAAAACCCTGCAGGACTGCAGAGGCAAAGCCTACCCTAGACTTAGAATAGAGAGGGAGGTTGTAGTGCTTAGAAAAAGTATGTACAGAACTTCAAGTGGCAGCTTCTAAGATCTCCTTGGTAGGAACTCCACTGAGAAAAGCTGCCGAAGTGGCAGTAGCTCTGGTAGAATGTGTTCTAACATTAAGAGGAACTGGTTTACCATGATGAGAGTAACAGAACTTGATGCAGTGGGCAATCCACTTAGAAATAGTTTGCTTAGTGATTGCTCTCCCCTGTGAAGTAGAAGCATAAGCCGCAAACAATTGGTCAGATTTCCTGAAAATCTTGGTCCTATCCAGGTAAAAATGAAGCTGCCGGTGTATATCTAAAGAATGCAAAATACTTTCCTCTTCACTTTGAGGATTAGGATAAAAAGGTAGGTAAATGAATAGTCTGATTCAAGGCTACTTTCGAAACCACCTTAGGCATAAAGGTGGGATTAGTCCTCAGGGACACCCTGTCCTGATGAAAAATAATAAAGGGTTCCACAGCCATGAGAGCTTGTAATTCTGAAACTCTTCTGGCAGAGGTAATAGCCAAAAGAAAAGCAGTTTTCCATGATAAAAAACTTTAAATCTGTGGAAGCTGCCGGCTGAAAAGGAGACAAACTTTTCCAAAACAAAGTTGAGATCCCAAGTGGGAACTGGTGCTCTTAAAGGGGGCCTTATATTCTTTGCCCCTCTGAGATATTGCTTAAGTAATGGATGAGAAAAGATTGGGGGATCCGTATTGTAATGTGCAGAAATAGCAGAAGCCTGAATTTTGATAGATGAAAAAGATAGGCCCTTATGTAACATCTCTGTTAGGTATTGTAAAATCAGAGGAATGTTTGGAACTGCAGAATCAAAACCCTGGGCCCGAGTCCAGGAGCAAAATCTTTTCCATTTACCTGCATAAGATTTCCTGGTGCTGGGCCTTCTAGCTTCAAGGATTATGTCCAGTACCTGCTTGAAAAGGGTAGAGCTGTTTAAAGACCCTGGATCCGCCAAGCTGCTAAAGTCAGAGTTTTGACATGGCTGTTCAGGATCTGGCCGTCTCGTTGAGACAGTAGATGTGGAGTTTGTGGCAAAATCCAGGGTGGACCCTGAGCCAGGTTCATCAGGGTGGAATACCAGAATTGCCGAGGCCAGTTGGGAGCCAGTAAAATCATCTGCGGTCTGTCCAGTTTGATTTTCAGACGTACCCGTGGTAGAAGAGGCAAAGGAGGAAAAGCATATACTGAGAGGTGTTTCCAACTGAATGAAAGGGTATCCACTTTCCATGCTAGCTTGTGGTAGGTCCTCGTGCAGAACGTTTGAAGTTTATGGTTTTGGGGAGATGCAAAAAGATCTATGTCTGGGCACCCCCACGCCTCTGTTATCCTGAATATCCAAACATCCACTCGTGTGGATCCGCTTAGACTGTCTGCCAGAGAGTTGTCCTTTCCTGACAGGAATTGAGCTTGCAAGTCCACCGTGTTGGCTAGTGCTGTGTTCCAGAGAGCCATGGCCAATCTGCACAGGGGGTAAGAGTGAGAGCCTCTCTGCTTGTTTATGTACCACATCACCCTAGTGTTGTCTATCAGTAATTGCCCTGGTAGAATAAGATCTTTGAAGGCTGCCAGGGCATTCTGTACAGCTAGCATCTTCCTCAAATTTATGTGCAGATGCATTTGAGCCTCTGTCCAGGCACCCTGAAGACATTTTCCTTGCATGTGGGCTCCCCATGCATAATCCGAAGCATCCGTCGTTAGGACTTGATTGGCTGGAATGGGACAGGCCTCCCCTTGTTCTGGAGACAGGCCTCGGCCCATCAAAGAAACTCCTGCCGGAGACGAGGCAAAATTGCGATCACAGTTTCCAAACTGTGGCAATGCTGAGACCATACACTCTTGAGGTACCACTGTATCTTCCTCATATGCAGTCTTGCATATGGTATTAACAGAATGCAGGATGCCATGTAACCCAAAGCCTGCAGAATTTTTCTGGCAGACAGCCGACTCATTAAAGCCAGATTTTTGAAATAAGAAGCCAGTTGCACTTTGTCTGGTGTCAAACAAGCCATCTGGGTCGTAGTGTTCAGAAGTGCACCCAGGAAAGTAATCTGCTGCGTGGGCACCAGGTTTGATTTCTTTAGGTTCACCATGAACCCTAGGCACAAAAGATGATGCTGCACAAATGCTAGATGCTGAAGTAAAGTCTCCTTGTTGTCCGCTTGAATGAGACAATCGTCCAGATAAGGGTATATTTGAAATCCCTTCTGTCTGCAAAACACCATTACTGGTGCCAGGCACTTTGTAAAAGACCCTGGGTGCAGTAGATAAGCCAAAGGGCAGCACAGAGAACTGGTAATGCTTCGAGCCCGCTTTGAATCTCAGGTACCTTCTGCACTCTTGCCGTATGGGAATATGCAGGTAAGCCTCCTTCAAGTCCAAAGTCACCATCCAAGCGCTCTTGCTCAGCATAGGCAGCAGCTGCTGCAGAGTGAGCATCTCGAATTTTGGAATTTCTAGGAAGGTGTTCAATACGGAAAGGTTCAGGATTGGTCTACATGTGCTTTCCTTCCTGGGAACCAGGAAAAGTCTTGAATAAAACCCTTGCCCCATTTCTGAATCTGGTACCAATCCTATGGCCCTCATATCCATGAGGGACCAAATTTGCTGTTGTGCCTCTGCCCACTGATGCTTTGGCAGATCTGACCATACGTTTGATTTTGGCAAGGTATGGAAATGAAACTTGTAACCCCTTGAAACTATGTCCAGAACCCATTTGTCTTAGGTTATGCGGCTCCAATTGTGATAAAAAGAGAGAGATTTTTCCTCCCAAAGGTGCATCCAGGAGGTGAGCCCCTGGAGCTAGTAAGGGAGAGTCATAATGACTATTTCCTGTAAGGTTGTGACCTATCTTCCCCTCCCTTGGGAGAGGGGGCACACCACTGCTTATTTCTGAAAGGGGGCTGCACCTGACCTCTACCTCTGGAACGCCTGCATCTGCCTCTCTTGAGGTCTGTCCGAGCTCGGAAAGGACCAAGGGTTTAGCTGGCCAATTCCTGCTAAATCTAGGGGGTTGTACCTGTATAAAATCCTTAACCGTCTGCATAGATTTGGCTTTGTCTTCCATTTTCTTCAATACTTCCTCAACTTTGGTCCCAAACAAAACATTGTGCTACAAAGGGACATCTAAAAAAGTTTTGTTTTAACCTGCTCAGGCAAACTTTGCTCCTTTAACCAAGCATGCCTTCTAATAACTGCGCCAGTTGTTGCAGCCCTGCAAGAAGCCTCCAAAGAATCAAAACCACAGTGCAGGGTATGTTTACCCACCTGCTCAGTAGAATGCAATAAATCCTGTAATTCCTTATTGTCTGTACCACCAGAAACAGCAGACATAGTTTGCTTTAACACAGTCAAAAGGCATTGCTGATATTTCAACATATGAAATTGACAATTCAAAGCTCTAATAGACAACGTAGCAGAAGTATAAACTTTTTTGCCCCATCTTTCCAAGGCTCTGGACTTCGATCAGAGGGAATAGGATTCTTAGCAGAGGCCACTTTAACACCCTTAGGGCCCTGGAAGAAAATAATCAGGAGGAGAGAGATGCCTCTGTAAAAACATCATCCACAATGTCCAATACAGGGGGAATAGCCAGGGGTCTATGCTGTGGGAGCAGAAGAAAATCCCCAAGTCTTTTCTTAGATTCAGAGTATTCCTGCCCTTCCCAGTGAAGATGCTCTCTCATGTCATGCAAAGCTTCCCCAAATAAATAATCCTCAGGAGGAGAGGCCGAAGGAAGGGATTCTTCAGCATCTGAATCCTCATAAGGAGGGAAGGAATAATCCTGCTCAGAGGAGGAAGCAGAAGAAACCGAAACTTGATCTGAGGAATCAATCTGGCTCTAGCCTAGGTCTCTTGTCAGGAGAGGGATGAGAACCCCTGATCATAGTTAACAGGTCTTCAGCCATTTTAAGCATCTGTCTTTAAGGTTTAGGGCCCTGAACAGAAGGTGACTGTGCATGCCGCTTCGTCTTTGCCAGAGCCTTAGTCTTTGCCTTTGTCCTTGACTGCAAAACTGGAGTCATCTTTACATGAAGCTGTATAGGCTTAAAAACACCCTCAGAAGCCGGTGCCTGCACAGCGGCTCCGGACCCATCTGAGGGAGCATTATCCGGAGGGTCCAATCCCTGGAAATTCTGAAGGCTCCATCGGCTCCTCACATTAGTCGGTACAGGCAACCGGTTCAAAAGGACGACAGGGGCTGCAAAAGCGCCTCACTGACTACCGACGAACCGGCAACTGGCTCTGGTTGAATAAAGTCATCCACTTTGGACCTCTGAGGCCTGTCTTTATCCTTGCGCCACATACACTGCAGTAGCCGGATAAGAATCAGACATACTGTAATTAAAACTTTTTCCAAAATAATGGAAGGCAAAATCATACCTACGCCTAATAGTGCGTCGATTAAACGTAGCACAAAACCTATAATTAGCTACGTCAGGACCTAAGCAAGGTATACAGTAAGAGTGAAAATCCTTATGAGGTAGTTGCTTCCCACAAGAAATAGTTAACTTTTTCTGACATTGGACTGGAGCAAGAAAAACGGTTTCCCCAACAGGGTACTTAGCTTAAAAGAAGTCTTCAATACAAAAGCCACCAAAAATAAACAGGAGTTGGCCAAACTGCACTTGCGAACTGCTTTGCTACGGGCACTGCACGGCAAGAAAGGCAGGGGAAAATGGTGTCGGCTGAGGTCTTTATACCCCTGGCACACTGATGTCAGGGCAGGAGCGACTTCAGCTGGACCCCACTTTGGGACTCTGACCGATCGAGGGCTGCTGCAAGCAGAAGAACCCTACAGTAATGACTGTAACCGTGAACCACGATCAACATCTAACAGATACCGGAACCCATCCACTATTTTTTCCTTTTATCTCAAGTTTTCAGCATCTTGCTATTTTCAAATCCGTTGCGATGACAGCTACCCATTTGCATTGCAGCATGCTACCATTTGCTGATATTCCTGATCAGAAATCTGTTTGCAGCATCACATCACCTGCATCCAGCAGTTTTGTCGTCTTTAACCAGTTTGCTGTTGCAATCCATCCCAACTATGGACCAGCAGTGGGCTCAAGTCTGAACCCGGATGAACACCCTCTGGGAACTGCTCAGAGACTTCAAGCACTACCTGTAGTTGTTTCTTTGGACCCTTTTACATAGCCTGCACTAATTCTACCAATGTTGCTATGATTTTGAACCATTACACAACAGGATATTTGGTAGCTTCATCTCAGCTTGACGCTTTCCATGCCTTATTTTCCTTACTGTATATGATGATGTAAGGTATTACCAGTTATGCCAGGAGAAGTTAAGGCAGTGTATGTGTAACTTACTCCAGTTAGCTGGAGTTTTGTAAAGAATTATATGTCATCTGTATATCAAACAGATTTGTACAGATGCTTGTGTTGATAAATGTATTTGTAAAGCTGCGTGTGTTAAAAATGTGCCAAGAGAGTGCCCTGCTGGGCAGCCAAGAAATATACATGTATATGTCACGCCATACTATTGTAAGGGAGTTAACGTATATATTTTAACAGAGGATACTGGAAAAGAAGAGGTTAAGCTCACCCCCAGCTAACTTTTAGAAAAATATCCTGAAATTAGAATACTTAATTTAGGCCATAAAGATTGCACTGAGACCTGTGAGATATAGCCAGAGACAAAAAGTCTGTACTAGGAAGCCTTCTGTATTGCCCTTGGGGGAGGGGGGTAAACCAATTGGTACTCTGGAAGGGTGGAAGTCGGAATTTTTTTTTTCCTAACTCCCAGAAGCTGCAACAGATCTTAGCAAAACTCTAGGTGTGCAAGGTTAACACATCTGTGCTAAATCATGGCAGCCTCTAGTAAAGGGGAAAGTGTGGGAACCAAAGTCAGATGACTAGATGTATGTCGTCATTCTGTAATCCAACACAAAATTACATTTTAATACTACATGAGACAGAAGTCTTAGGGCAGTCTGTTTTTGAAACCTGACAAAGGAAGGATCTCTCACCCACTTCAATCTTGCCTTGCTTTATTAAGTTACTCCTTTGCATCAGTCAGGAAAATATGAGATTAAGTAAGTACTGTTTTTTTCTGTATCTGTGTTATTTTAATATTTGTCTCTGAAAATCTGGTGTTTATTGTAAACAGATATTTAGTATTTTCATGTTATTTTAATTTATTAAATGTAGTTAAACCTTTTCATTGTGGCTAGTCCTTTAGAAAATATTTTAACCTTTGAGAGTACTTAAGATTATTTGGTAACAACGTGGCCACTCCCGAAAGCTTTGCTGTTTGGTCAATATTACCATTTGTATTAGTACTAAAATTTCACTCAACATAATTGGTTACCCTTGTAACAGCCTTAGAGTAGCTGGCTTTGGAGAGTCTGGTGGCAGTAACTACTTTATAGTTTGAACAAAGGTTAGCAGAATGAGTAATTCTCTACCAGACTTTCCTGTGTGTGTGTGTGTGTGTGTGTGTGTCAGCTACTTGGAGCGGAATAAACAGCACTGATTTCATACAGACTGTGGAGGAGCAGGACTTGGCTTGGACACTCTGCTGAGGATAACTACAGCTGTGCCAGTGGAGAGTCTTACTGGGGGCCGAGAGAGAGAGGGAAACCCAGACTGAGTGTGCTCCCCGTGTGCTCTTAAGGGAAATTGTGCTCGATGCAGACAGAAGCATCTGGAAATACCATGTGTATCCACTTTTGTTCCAAGTGAACATCCCTCACCAGTGTCAGTGGTGAGGAGTCAGGCTCCTTGATTACTGGCCCGGGTGGGACATCAAAGTGTACTCTTCCTCTTCAAGAGAAGCTCTGCATTGGGCAGTACAGCTTCTGTGAGGTTTTCTTCAATCAAGAGCTTCTGGAAATACTCTTCTCCATCTGCCCTTGATGTTCTTTAGCTTGTTAAACTGTTGCCTATATCCTTTTATGCTCTCCTTTGCTTTTTGGAGCCTTCTTGCATTTTCCTCTTTTTTTGAGCACATACTTGTCACACTTTGAATTAAGTTTCCCCTCTCTCATCACACTTTCAGATCAACAATCGGCAGATGCTTCAAAAACAACCTCTGTATTGAGGAGAGAATTAAAAATTTCTGCTTTAACATCCTCAAGTAAATTTTGGAACACATGTATGCAAACCTTCGATTAACAGTTCCAGTACCTGCCGCTCTGGAACAGGCATCAGCACACTTCAAAGAATGCTCAAGACACAGAAGCAATAAATGCATTCAGACAAGGATTTCCCCTCAGAAAGGGGAAATCATAGTCCTCATTCACAAAAGCTTTAACATGTAAGCTTGAAAATTAACAGTCCTAAAAATAAGCACTGCAAAGAAATGCACCTTTTCCAAAAACCTAATCAAAAGCTTTCCCATTCTATTAAAAGAGGGGAGGATTAGTGTTAAATGGTTTACCTGCAAGAAGATTTGGACAGGGAAAATTACTGCAGGGCAAGATCAGGGATTAGAAAATAAAAAAAAAGTTATTTACTCGCCATAAAGTTCCATCGGAGTAGTTCTACTTAATTTGTCTTCAACCTGTGGGATACCAGATCAGAGCTGGCAATTTCACTAGCATCTGCTCAGAGCTCCTCCCCTTACCCATAACACACATCCACTACCTTCCAACCCCAGACAGTTTGCGCTGATCCTTGTACTGATAACCAGACCTGAAAAATACTTTATGACCTACAATTGCCCCGACCAGAAAAATACTTATGACCTACAACTGCAGCCCACAGGCTGCTCATATAACAAGGTCGGGGGGACGGTTAAAGACAAATGAAGTAGAACTACTCAGATAGAACGTTATGGTGAATACATTATCTGAAGTAGTTTACTTCATCTGGTCTTCAACCTGTGGGACATTGTCCCCAGCTACTAAACTCCTGTGTGGCCCTCATGGAAGGATATTCCAGAGCACCGCAGAACCAAAGGATGCTCTCCTTCCAGAAGTCAAATCCAATTTGGAGTGAGAAATAAAGGTATTAGATGAGGACCATGTAGCTGGAGAACAAATATCATCCAATGAGACTCTAGACCAAAAGGCTGCAAAAGTAGCCACGGACCTAGTGGAATGGAGCTTTCACCTGACTGAGACATAGGTGGGTACTAGGCTATCTGCCCAAAGGCAGTTATAAGCCTAGTCAGAATGGGTTGGCTTTCGCCGCCTCCTTAGATTAGTTCCCTGTGCCTCTGGCCAGCAAAGCCACTTAAGTGATCCCCAAGGGTAAACTTGTTTCCCATCCACTCTTCAAAGTTTCTTTTGAAGAGTGTTAGTGAGGAGCTCTGCCCAATGTAGATTGGAATCTTGTTCCAAAGCATGGGAAGTTTCTCGAACAGTAGTCTATCCCTCCAGCACATACTATTTATTTCTGAGGTGAGGTTTAGAACCCTAGAGCATGTGGCTCGAGGGGATAAGGCTTTCTTTAGGTGGAGCATGTCCATCAATTCTGGGTTGGGAATGGCCTTGCACATCAGGCAGAGATCACCTCCGAGTAGGCGGTATGCAACAGAGTACAGCTGGAGTTTATTCAGTCGAGCTGCATAGGGCATCTGAGGCCAGTGATCCTCTTGGTGAGGTACTTCTGCGATCTTTCCAACTGCCGCAGGTGTCTTGTAAGGTACATCCCAAATGGGGAGTTGTACTCTATATGACGGGTCTGATGAGTAGAGGGGCACAATGACATCTTATCTGGATGTGAACCCTTTTGAGATTAGGTGGGCCACGTAGAAGGCTTTTCTAAACACTTTGGCAATGTGATTATCAAAGGTGAGATTACCATCTACTTGGGTCCCCAGATCCCCTATTAAGTCTTCCATATTTAGGGGACTACCACCTATGTGGCAGCTTGTGGGTACTTTGTTTTGTTCCCCAAAAGGGATAGACTATGCACTTTTTGGCATTTAGCTTGAGACCATGATTTTGACAACAGGTATCTGTCTCAGTGAGACCCTTTTGAAGGATGTCTGTGTCAGCAAGAGAGTCAATTATAGCCCCTAATTTGCAGTTGTCTGCGAACTTGGTCAGCCATAGTCCTCCTGTGCTTGCTTGTACCTCCGAGACGTATATGCAGAACAGGAGGGGTCCTAGGACTGAGCCCTGGGGAACGCCACTTGTAACTGGTTTAGAGTTGGACCTAGCTCCCACAACTCTCACCATGTGGGTTCTGTCAGCGAGCCAGTTAGCAACCCATCCTGTGATGTAGGGGTTTATGTTCAGGCTGGTGAACTTGTCTACAATACCAGAATGGGGAATGGTGTTGAAGGCCTTTAAGGTCTAGGTAGGCTGTGTACCACCTTTCCCTCGTCGATAGCCTTGGTAACAGTCTCAACGAAGTCCACCACGTTTAGGAGGCATGATCTGCCCTTAAAGCAGAACAGTGTTTGGAGATTCCCAATGTCTCTGTTAAGGAGTTCCATGATGATGCGCTCCATAACCTTGCAGACCAAGCTAGTCAGGCTTATAGGGCAATAGTTCCCGGGGCCTGTTGTGGCTCCATCTTTGTGGAGCGGAATAACCGGCTGTGCACCACTCTATGGGCACGTAGTCTGTGGAGAGGCTGGGTTTGAACAGTCTGTTTAGGTAAGGGGTTAGTCTTTGAGCTCATCTAGGACGCAGCCTGGGACACCGTCCGGTACCACTGATGCTGTGTTTTTGGCTTTAGAGAGGGCTGTTTTAACCGGCGCGTCTGTGATTTCAGGGACTCTATATTCTTCTGCTATGGTTATGGGCCCTTTTGGGGATGAAAGGGGGGTGAAGTTTGCGCTGAACCTGTCTGCCAGGATGTTGGCGATATTGGTCGGTTCAGTGTATTTTGTGCCATTCTGCACCAACTCTGAGCAGATCCAAGCATTGCCACTTAGATTCTTGACATAGCTAAAGAATGCCTTGTGGTCATCTTTGGAGTCCTTGGCAATCTTTCTTTCGAAGCTCGCCTTGGATGATTTTACGAGGGATCGTAGTTTATTGCCGATACTGATCAGGGATATATTTCCTTCTTGGGTTTTCATATATTGTATAGCTTGTTTATGGCAGGAGTTCACCAGACTGGTTTCCTTTTCTTGGAGGAGTGAATCTTGGTTTTGCTTGGGATGGCATGATCCATGCATTCTTGTAGGTGCCCGTAGAATGCATTAGTAAAGGATGTTGTAGCTTGGACAGCATTATCCTTCAGCATGGGGGCTTTGAAACTTTCCACCTTGGTCTTAAGTAACATGAAGTTTGCTTTGGAAAAGTTTGTCCTTATAGACCTAAAGAACGCATGAGGAAATCCACCTAGCAATAGTGGCCTTGGAGATACAGAAGGACACAAACAGCTGATTGGATTTGCAGAAGTTTTTGGTACTGTGTAAATAAAATCGTAACAGTCTATGAACATCCAACAAGTGGAGTTTGTATTGCATTTTGTTAGCAAAGTTAGGAAAGAAGACCGGTAAATGAATGGTTTGATTGATATTAAACTTGTGATGCCACCTTAGAAAGGATTTCCCTTCAGACCAATCCATCCTATCTTTATGGAAAATCATATATGGAACTTTGATGGACAAAGCTTGCCATTCCGAGACCCTTTTAGCAGAAGTGATATCTTGGAAAACAGCATTCCTGGTGGCTAAGAATTTTAGATCTGTGGTTGCAGCAGGTTCAAAAGGTGGAGCGACCAAAGCTTGAAGAACGATAGTAAGGTTCCATGGGGGAGCAGGATCCTTGACCAGGGGGCATAACAGAAAGGTCCGTTTGATAAAGGCTTTACACAGTCTAGAGGGAGGCCGGTGAGGGAGAATTCTCACCCACATGAAAATGAGAAATGGCAGCCAACTGAACTATGATAGAAGAACTAGCTCAGTGTTGAAAAATATTGGCTGGGAAATCAAGAATGGCAGAAATAGGAGCCGTGAATGGGGTCTAAACTCCTTTGAAAAACCCAAAAGGAAAAAAAAAGTTTCCATTTGCTGCGGTAAACCTGCCTGGTTGAAAACTTATAAGCAGCCACCAGAACAGACCCAACTGATCCAGGAGTCCTAGCGATCATGGGAACTGGAGCAGCCAAGCTGCGAGCTTCAAACTGTTCAGGTTCAGATGAGGAACCCCTGATAGGTGTGAAATCAGATCATGAATGGGATCCAAGATCCAGGGCGAAGCCAGAAGGTGAGAACAAAGGAAGGGAAACAATACCTGTCGAGGCAAAAACAGGGCAATGAGGATCACTTTGCTCCCCAGTCGACGAGCTTTCTGTAGAAAGCTCGGAATAAGAAGTACGGGAGCGTAAGCATACAGAAGACCAGGACACCAAGCATGGACTAGAGCATCTCTGGGAAACTCCCCCGGCAGGGGGTTCAGAGCAAAAACCTCTGCACTTCGCACTGGAAGGAGATCCGAAGAGATCGCAGCAAGGCTGACCCCCACTCCAGAAGACCTGCTCCGCTACTGAAAGATTCAGAGACCACTCGAAAAGCATCAGAATAGGTCAACTTAACCTGTCCGCTAGAATGTTGGACCGTCCCAGGATGTGCGCTGCTACGAGAAAACGACGGTGGAGATCACTCATTCCCACACTCTCATGGCCTCGTGACAAAGGGGGTAAAATCTGGTCCCTCCCAGTTTGTTGATGTACCAGACCACTGACATGTTGTCCAATTGAATTGCAACGGTTCCCAGAGGAAGAAAGGCCTGCAATGCCTCATCTCTAAAACATTTAAATGCAAGCTGGTCTCTACAGGGGACCACAGGCCTTGGAACGTCCTGCCCGAGCAATGCCCCCACCCACCAGAGTTGGGAGGCGTCCGTGGTCACTGTGGCTTGGACAGAGGCTGAAACAAAGAGTCATCCCTCTAAGATCTCCGGAGTGCACATCCACCACAGAAGGGACGACCGACAAACTCGACTGAGTTGTATTGGATACGATAATGGAAGTTCCAACAGAGACCACTGTATATACATTGTGTTATATGTAACTAGGCGCACGGAAGAAGCGTTATAGTTGCTGCCATTGAACCCAAGGCCCTCAACACTGATTCCGCCGATGGAAGATGAGAACGGCAGATCACAGAGACATGCATCCTCTGGTTTTGTACTCTCCTCCTTGCATTGTAAGGTGTCTATCCTTGCCCCAATGTAGTCTATCACCTGAACAGGATTTAGAAGCGATTTGGATGCGGGGCAAGCTTTAAGAAATAAATAATCCCTGGTTTGAGAAAGTAAACTCCTGGTGGGAGCAGTAAGGGGCCAATCGTCCAGGTATGGATAGACCTGAAGCCGCAGGTGAGCCGCTACTACTGCCATCACTTTGGTGAACACCCTGGGGGCTGTGGTGGGACCAAAGGTTACGGCTCAGAATTGGTAATGATCCGACTCCGTAGCCGAAGTGGATGAAACTCCTGGAGCTTCTGTGCATCTTTGTGTGCTAGCAGGCATCGTGGAGGTCGAATGAGCACATCCAGTCACTCTCGTGCAGGTACGGCATGGACTGTAGTGTGACCATCTGGAATTTTTCTTTGGTAACTGACAGATTCAGGGTAGATTCTGAGCCTTAAGTCCCCAGTTTTCTTTGGCACCAAAAAAGAACCTGGAGTAGAAGCCCGATCCAGACTGATCTGCAGGGATGGGTTCAATGGCTCGTTTTTTTTTAGCAGCTTGGAAATTTCCTGTCCTGCTGCCTCCCTTTCCGTGGATGGTACGTCTGGGAGGGGGTTTGGGAGGCACCACAAAGGGGTGTATCTTCTGGATATTATCTGAAGCACCCAGCGGTCTGATGTTACAGACTCCTCTGCCGCTAGGTGCAATGACAATCGTCCCCAGACTGCCAGCAGAGTAGAGAAGGCGGGCAACCCCGCAGGTTTGCTGTCCGGGTGTGTCAAGAGACACAAAATTCCTCAGACCCCCTCTGCCTCTGGGTCGGCATCCACTCTGTCCCTCTCTGCCTCTGGGGGAAGAAGAGCCCCGAGTGTCCCGGAAATACTGCGACTTCCGGAACCACATCATCTTTTGCCCTCTGATTCTGGGAAAATAATCTTTGAGGGTTCAAGAAGCAGATTCCCACAGCAGACCGTGTCTTCCCATCCTTCTCACTCTGGACTAAGGTCTCTTTTGACAGTCTTGCCAAAGAGTAGAGCCGTCATAAGGGGCATTGTCAAAGGACGCCTTGAAAGGTTCCAAAAACTGACAGTCTGAGCCAGGCGTTGTGCCTCATGGACCCAGCCGCTCCTCCAGTAGCATGAGAGAGAAGTCACATGGGCATGTTGGAGACTGTTTTCAAAGTGGCCATCCTCATGGAGAATGAGCCCCTGTCCTCCAAGTGGCCATCCTCATGGAGAATGAGCCCCTGTCCTCCTGTGACATGGACTTGGGGGGAGACTCAGCTAGTTCCTTGACCAGGTTGCGCTTGAGTCTTGTGACGTGAGCCAGGTAGTTGTGCCCTAATGGAAAAGGTTGCTGATGCATAAACCCGCTTCCCTAAGCAGTCCATCATCTGCGACCCTTGGTTCATTCTTCTGACCAAGAAACTCTCCTGGGCTAGTTTTTTTTTCTTTGTGGCTGCTGCTACCACCATAGCATCTACGGGGGGGGGGGGGGGGGGGGAGTCCTTGTTCCACGCTGGCCTGATGGTGGACTCAAGATCAAGAAGTTTAGGGATTGGTTCCAAGGTGCTCTGCTCCTTCCAGGTCCACCAGGGGATCTGCAGGAGGGGACACCCAGGAAATAGATGGGCCTGTGCCAAAAGCCTCCAGGAACATGGACTCGTCAAAAGAAGGTTTGGGGAGGACCAACCTCCCCGTTGGCGATGGATTTCCATCAGGTCTCCAAAGGAGACCTCCTTGGGAAGTGACCTGGAGGAAACTTCCCCGTCATCCAAATCCATGTCATCGTGAGGGACTCGGGGAGTCCAAGTGCCTCCTCTTACACGTATGCTTGCAAGGAACGTCTCCAGTGGAGCTCTCTGGGGGGGGGGGGGGGGAGGATTTGCAAGCTACTTGTTCCTCAGGGAGAACCGCCTGGGGCTCCTCGAGCACGGGCTGTCCCCCTGGTAAAGTGATGGGATAGTCAAGGGTCTTGATCCGGCGGAGAGAACCCTTTCTACCACTAACTCTGAGAGAACGAACCTCCTGGGGAATTAATAAGGAAGCCGGTCTCCCCAGATCAGACATGAGAATCCCAGACAAAGCCGGAGCAGATTAAAAAAGTTCTGCTCGCTCGGATCCGACACTCCAGCTCAAAGAGCCACTCTTTTCCTAACTGGTCGGATTGGAGACGCTCCGGGCAGCTGTCAGCATAGAGGAAGCAGGCCATCAGTGCAGACCCCATGACTAAGGCCATCCTCGGATCAGAGTACAGTAAACCCGGTGGATGGATCGGAGAAGGAGAAATCAGTGTTAAAAAAAAAAAAGGAAGCGAAGCTCCCCACCAGAAGGAGAGGAGGATGGCAAGACCCCCATCTGGATCAGAGTATGAATGAACCTCATCATTTTATCCATGTCAACTTCCAATGAGCTCCGCATGGACCTCGATGAGGCCATTGACTCAGACCTTGCGGGTCAAGGAACCGAGGCCCTAGGTGGAGAACGGGAGATAATTCTGTGGCCACACTCGGTGCACATTTTGAACACAGGCTTATCAGCCATGCTTCTATCCAGCCAAGAGAAGGGGAAAAAAAGGAGAGCAAAATTACCAGTTTTCCCACTCAAAACCACTCACCACACACTAATGGTTCAATTTCACGACGCACCAGCGAGGGGAGAAGAGGAAACCTACACTAAAACACTTGCTAATATTTCAGAGAAAAAAAGCTGCTTAAAAGCAGAAAAACCCAGTCACTACTCTGAGATCAGATCACAATGCTTCAGCAAGCTGCAGCAAACGAGATCCGGGGGTTGGAAGGTAGCGTAGGTATATTATGGGTAAGGGGAGAAGCTTGGAGCAGATGCTAGTGGAATTGCCAGCCCGGTATCCCACAGGTTGAAGACCAAATGAAGTAAACTACTACAGATAAGTATTTAACTTCATACAATGTGCCTTAAGGCCCTAGAATGGCGGTCATAAAACATCCAAGGCTGGAAGAACATGAGGAATAGCAATAGGTTTTGGAAATGCCAAGTGCAATAAACCATACTTTTTTTCAAAGAAATGGGAATACTATAATGTTCCACAAGACAATTCTGAGAGATAATCAGAAGAAATAAAATCATAAAAACCTGTTACCACATGGCAAACCTTCATAAAATGAATTTTGCTTTTTCTCTTACCTGGAAAACCAGAATGAGAACGGTTAAGAGCCTGAACCAAGCCCAATAAATCACTGCTGCCTAAAGTAACAGACAGGAGAAGATAAAGTTTGACCTTATGATTTGTTTGAACAGGAATCTCCACAGAAGCAGACTCACTCATGTCAGCCCTGGAGAACAGGCATCAGTCTAGCTAGGTAGGGAAGCATCCCCATCACCATTCACAGACAGGAACAAAATGGGAATGCACTTGACAGGTATGGGAGAATCAAACAGCTGCAGAGGATAAGTCTAACCTCTGTACGTGGTTGCTGAAGAGACTACTCCACAGGAACCAGATAAGAGGAGGTCTAATCTGCATCCAAGGCATAGGGGTAGCCTGCTGAAGGGACAAAGACTGTCTAGAAATTTTCTTATTTCTGTGGATAAAGGAGTGAAGAAAGAACAGCTGTGCAAGTAAAACTTAACAGAAAATGCTCGAATGATTACTGCTGCAGTAGCCTTAGCTACATGGGTTGTATTCTAACAAGGATAATAGCCTGCCAGTACAAAAGCTTCAGGCCACCTTCTATGCACCCAAATTGTCAGGTGGCTCAAGCTGAGCTAAAATTCAAGTTTGGGTACAAAGTCCTTCAGATCTTTCCTGCCAAAAGAGAGAGGGTGGTGGAGCCCTGAAAGAACAATGCTAGGAATAAAGGAGGGAGCAGCTACAGTTACAGCAGCAGTCATCATTCGGACATCAACTGCACTTTGTTCATCATATTGATCACTGCTGCATTAGCTATACAGCTACATTATCATAGCTACCTACATTTGGGAGGTGGAAGAAGAGTTAGGAGCCCCTAGAGAATGGTTCTAGTAAAGCTTGATCTAGACAAGGAATCAAGCTTTTAATACTTTGTAAAAATAATGTACAGAGACCCAAGTGGCAGCTTCTAGAATACTTCATTTATGCCTTTTTGAATAGGGTTGGACTTGAAGCCAAGGCCCTGACAGAGTAGGTCTTGACCCTGCCTGGAATAGTTTCATTATGCAGAGTACAACGCAAATAGCCTTAGAGAACCATTTGGAAATAGTCTATTTAGAGACAGATCACCCCCTTCTTAACTTCAGAGGAAATGAACAACTGATTAGATAATCTGAAAAATGTAGTTCTCAACATACTACCCCAGTTGTCTATGGAAATCCACGGTATGGAATATCGTCTCCCCCTCATAGTTGAGGAAAGAAAACGAGGAGATGGATAGATTGCCTTAAAGGCAACTTGGATACCACTTAAGGCATAAAAGGAAGGATTAGTTCTCAAAGATACACTGTCCCTGTGGAAAATTAGACAGGAATGACTCATCACAAGAGCTTGTAATGTATTGCTCTGACCTCTGGAAGAAAGTTGCCAAAGTAAATATTTCCCCAGTTGTCAATAACCTCATTCAGAAATCTTAACCAGTTCAACTGCAGCAAGTGTTAAATTTTATGTTAGAGGAGCTAAGATCCCAAGGAGGGACCCATGGTTTTCTTTGAAGCATCTTATGCAAAACCTTTTTGAGAACATTTAGACATGAGAATGCGCTGAATGAGGATCATCCATGGGCAGTTATGCTAAAAATGTGCAAAAAAAAGATGAACCTTGATAGCAGAATAAACACTAACCTGGTTATCTTGTTGCCATCAATTAGAAAAGCTTTTCCATTTGCCAATATAGAATTTTCTAGTAGCAGGCGTTTGCCTTCATTAGTACCTGCTGCATGACATTAGTAAAAGTAATTAAGACCCAATCATCCACAGGGCCATCTGAAGTTGATGTGCATCAAACACCCCTGCTCTTGGGTGAGTAGCTACAGTCTATGAGGAAGCTTGCGGTAATTACCCCAGGCCATTCCCAAAAGAAAGGAGAACCATGGTTA
The DNA here is from genome assembly GCF_019279795.1 of Protopterus annectens. NCBI lineage: Eukaryota > Metazoa > Chordata > Ceratodontiformes > Protopteridae > Protopterus > Protopterus annectens. The sequence goes on from NC_056743.1 coordinate 1,950,123,594, forward strand.
CCCCTGGGCCAGAAGGGAGTCACCACAATGATTTTGAGAGATTCCTTCTGAATCTTCAGAAGTACTCAGAATATTAAATGGAAATGCATACAGGAACACACCTGTCTGAGAAAAAGAACATGCATCTGTCTTCCAGGTCTTCTTACATGGAGTGCTGGAACAAAATCAAGCCAACCAATTGCCTCCTCTCTGAACAAAGAGATCTACTTGAGGAACTTCCTGCAGATGGAGCAAATCTTGGAAAAAGCCCTTAACTAGTTTCTATTTACGAGGGCCTGCAGAATGTAGGATGCCTGCAGAGATTGACTGCAGTGAAGCTATTTACGAGGGCCTGCAGAACATAGGATGCCTGCAGAGAGACTGCAGTGAAGCTATATACAAAGCCAACATGGCTAGTCTGCAAAGGGAGTACTGCCCTGGTCCCCCCTTGCTGACAGATGTACCACAGGACTCTGTTACTGTCTGTAACCACCTGAGTCCTGGGAATTAAAGATGGTTCAGAGAGTTGAATTGAATGCCTTGATCAGGGAAAGCATTTCCTTGATATTTATGTGCTTGTGTCTGTCCTTGATGTCCCGTGCCCCCTACACTTTTATCCCTCCTGAAACTACTCCCCAAAGTCCAAGGCATCTGTGGTAAACTGCTTTGGGGCAAGAAGGGAGAAGGGGTGATGTGGATTTAAGGAAATCAGTTGTCTCCACCAAAAGATTTATTTTCAGACAAACCCCAGCACTAGGATTTAAAAAGATAAAGGGTGCTGATGCTGGGATCAGAGAGAGATTTCAAATACCACTGCATCTTTCTTGTGTGGAGTTTTGCCAAAGGCATTATGAGAATCATGGATGGCAAGAGACCCAAAATCCCGAGTTTTCCCCTTGCAGTGGCCGAAGTCCGAGTGGAAGGACTTGCTGTGGAAGAAAAGCTGATAATCAGTCAAAAGCAAGTATCAGAAAAGTAGCGCTTTCCACCTTAAGATGGTGACAAGCACAGCTACACTAGCCCCAAAACTTCTCATAAGCTTTGGAAGCGGTCTGGCTGTTAAATCCTATGTAGAGTATAACCCAAACAAACAGCTGAGACTACTGTGGCAGGGATTAAATGAGGAGCACTAAATGTTACTTACATTACGCCTGCCTATGCAAGTTTCAAAGCTTTTGTTTTATATATGATGAGACAGGACTTCCAAAGAACCAGTCTCACTGCTAAAGTTTCAGCAATATGACCTTCCTTCCTCCACGGTAACTTCTCCTGAACTATGAGATTTTCTAGATTGGTTTCTCACCATAAGCAAAGAAGGTCTCTTGTAACTACCACTTGTAGAGGTAGTCTACAAAGGCCTTTCTTCTCAGTAAATTTAATAGCAGAGACAGGCATGTATGCCACAGCTTTCATACCTCCAAAATCTTGATAATGTCATCCAGAACAGCATCCTAATGTCTCTAGAGTTTTGGAATCCTACATGTACGGTCTAGTAAACTGGACAATTTAAAATGGCTGCCAAAGATTTCAGTGCTTAAAGAAACACCAAGTTCTCACAATCTTAAAATTCTGTAGAATGAATACTGAATTCTGACCCCACTAGGTGGGACTACTAGCTGCATTGAAACCCAGCGCTGATCGTGGTCTCTGCATCCTGGCAAACAGGATACACACAAGGAACACCTGCAGCCAGAACAGTAGGACCATTCTTCATATGTCTTATATATATATGCTCATTGATTTCTGGAACAAAGGCAATGGGTTGTTAAAAGAAAGGCACGTTGGGGTCCTTCATGAGGGACATATGTTGCCATCAGGGGTGCCAGTAAAAAGTTATGCCAGATCCTGCTGCTCATTACACCACCTCTGTGGTGCTTTAGGCCTCCTGGAGTACAATGTCACTTAAGACAGGTCACTAAAAGTCACTGCCACATACCGCATCCTGGCCACTAAATCATGCATGTGGGTTACGTAACCCATAACACTGAAGGGCAGTGTGTTTAGATGCACAACATACTTCCCAAAACTTGCTGCGTGGTGGTGAGACGACACCAAGACTGTGGAGCTACATTTTTCTTCTGGACTGTAGGAGAAAGTGACAACTGGGCCACTGCCCATAATGAACACTGCTTAGGAAGACAGAAAAATACAAATGGACTTCTGGAACACATGGGCCACAGAATCAAGGTCACCCTGACTGATATTAGCTGCATTCTGTAAAGTACCCACTAATGGCAGGATCTAAAACTTGTGTAGAACTGCACACCTTCTCATAGTCTGTACTGAAAGGGGCCCAAGACACCTGTGTTGCACCACATAGAATAGGTTTACAAATTTGTTGAAAAAAAAAAAAAATCACCTCCACTGTCTTTCATACTCCATGTAGGCTGAGCTCTTAACTGCATGTGATTAGCTTTACAAAAGCTGTCCACTTGCTTTGAAGTCAGGCCTTCACCAGAGTCTGGGGAGAAGGTAAATTAGGGAAGTCAAAGGATCGTAACTAAACACCCGTATGGTAAAAGTTGAAATGAAAATGTTGTCTAATGAGACCTTCCCAGATCAGATGAGGAAGAAAAGGGGTAGGAGGAGGAAAATGTTGGTCTACCACTATTAAAAGAAATGGGGTTTTAATTCAGCTCCCCCAGACTGCTCTACATCCCGACTACTAAACTTCAAGGATGAAACAGAAGCACTCTTGCCGAAAACCAGAGTAAAAAAAAAATCTTAATGACTTTGAGGTGACCACAAGCTTGGATCGTGAGGTGCAACTTCAAGGCAGAATGCACATGTTTACACAAATTTATGTTTATACCATTTATCATTACTTCTGGACATATGTCGGTAATACAAGTTGCACAGGTCAGATTGTAAGACAAGAGGTAGTAGCTTACTAAGATCTATTTAAAACAAACTTTGGTACTTGTGTATAACAAATCTGGTACACAGTGCATGTGTCAGCAAGTAGAATACTGTTGTCAATACACTTGAATCAACAGAAATTGTCATGTTGTTTTAAACAGACCTAGGACCGCAGTGGTAGGAGAGTATAAAATCTCCAGAAACTATCCAAAAAGCTTAACTATCAGAAATCTTAGAAAAAAGAAAGTGGTATTCAAAGTTACTGTTCTTATGAATAGCAGGAATTTGTGTAGGCTGCACCCAAGAACAGCTTCAGTGTAGCCAGCTTAGTCAGCCAAAGAACTAATGTAGACTTTATATGAAGTCTTGTCCTGTTTATTTGCAGTTTTTAGTGCTTTAACTGCAAATCTGTATAGCATTTAAGGGTAAAGTTATTTTTAATCTACTCTGCAATCAAGGAGGACTGCTGTAGCTGCTAGCCTAGCTATTTCTCAGAGTGTCACTCTGCTTGTTCATGCCAAAACTGCAGATGCCCAGTGACGCTCACCAGCCAATAATGTGCAAGTATAGACACAGATGGGTTCATGATCTCCACACTCCTATATGCCTCATCCATTGTGACAAAAACAAAAGACAAAGACCTTCTGCAGTTCTGGTCTTTACTGGCATGCTAGACTCAGCATCTTGAGTGCCAACATTTCAATAAGGAGTCGTCATAAAAGACTAGCATGAAATACGGCCTTCACCTATGCAGAAACCTTTGTGTATTACACACTGTGGCTGCTGCAGTGGTCAGGATTCCTGTGGCATCTTGAGTGCCAACATTTCAATAAGGAGTCGTCATAAAAGACTAGCATGAAATACGGCCTTCACCTATGCAGAAACCTTTGTGTATTACACACTGTGGCTGCTGCAGTGGTCAGGATTCCTGTGGCACCATCCTCCTCCTCACCCATTATGGAGAGAAAATAATCCATCAGGTGTTAATGGTGGGACTGTGGAAGCACCCCCACCCACCAGTCCTGATGTGCTCTGACCCTTTCACATCCCAAGTAATTTGCTGTTCTCAAACACTGTGCCAATGCGCAGTTCCTTCCCTTGACAGCTTTCCTGTCAGACTCAACCCTTGCCTTCGCTCTCTCCTCACCCCCCCATCCTTCCCAAACAGGAGTTCCCCCACATGTCCCGAGAGCATCCATAAGGATGTGGTTCTCTTCAGTAGAAGCCGTTTCTCCTATATCTTTATCCCTGCAGCTACACTATGCTATAACCCAGAAGCATGAACTGAGTATCACAATTAAAATAGACTCGCACACAACAACCACATTGAAACAGTTTAGTAGTAGATATTGCTGTTAATGATTTTTTTGGAAAGATTTACAACTACAATATAAGTCAAACTGAAGTTTGGTAGCAGAGTACTGCAACTGTATGGTGCATTATTTTAATTCTCCTAAGTTACATTTGCAACCAGTAATTGCATATCACCAGACCCATGCTAGTTCATTTTATGCCACTTCCCTACTTCTCTGTAACACTGGTAAAACCCAGAAAGTATCAAAATGTAAATAGCAATCAAAAATTACAACTTACAGCTTCTCACTCTAGTGGTTCATAAGATTCATCATTTAAGGGGGAAAAAATGTCATGCCTTACTTGTAAACATACATTTTTGGTTAACTGATCTTAATGAATTTCTACAATCTTGGTAATTTCCAAGTATTTAATGTAGTTTAATTTGTTTGCACTTTTCCACAGACCGCTGGCAAAAGTTGCAGCTCAGCTTAATATGGTGGCCTCAGTTTAAAGTGAGGCTGATTTACAAGACTCTGATGAAAATGAAGCTCAGCCGGGCTGAGCGCTATGAATTGCACCATAGCACAAGTGTATTCATTTCAACAGGCATAAAATGACTTGGACCTCTCACAGATGAGCTGTATTGAAGGGCACTGAGAAAGTTAATATGTGCGTCAGTGTATGGTAGTTCACAAGCACAATACAGTGAACTATACTATACCTTCTGGGAATGTATAGTATTTGAACAGTTAGTAGAACTTTATTTTTACATTCTACTACTGTATCAGTAAGACCCATACAGCAACTTCCAAATCACTAATCAAAGACTTACTTGAAAGGAGACCCCAACAATTTGAAAAGTTTAAAGAATTATCAAGTATAAGTGCATCATAAAACCACAAGTTCCATTATAAACCTTAACGACATTCTAACTAGTTATTGTACCCAACGATGAAAATAAACAGCTTTTTGAGATACATGTGCACAAAAAAATGCTACCACTCCAACACATACACAGAACTTTTCCACTCGCACAACAGGGGGGGGGGGGGAATACCACCAATGACAAAACACTGCAGAAGTCAATGTGACTGCTTCAGTTCACTTAACAAGCCAACCTTGAAACTATCAGTTCCATGGTTACCACCACTATATGTCTGCATGCGTTGGTAATGCTGATGTCACCTCATAGGAAGTCTTTCACACCCTCTAATCCCTGCCTGCACTTAAAGTTTATCTCTTACTGGCAATTCATGGGATGGCAACTGTCAAGGCCCAGGGTCGAGCCCCAAGCTTGTGTGAAAAATAGTCAAAGTTCCTCCTCTTCTCCTGCTGCAGGAGTCATACTTACAGGGCATGGAGCAACCCACGACGATCACAGAACGGTAAAAGGTTGACATCTGACTGAAGCTTCGGGTTGCCAGTCATCCCCAAGAACAATCTCCTGCTCTGGCCATTGGCACAGATACGACGACCTGCAAGTGGGGGGGGTCCAAACTGGTCAAGCAGGTATCACAGGTGCAGGCTGAAGGCCAAAATTATATAGCAAGTATTTTTTTTTTTTTTTCTGTAAATATAAAGAGTGAGTACTACATACCCAAGGATAAGCAAAATATCACACACAAACTGACAGATAGAACCAGGCTATATTAATGCATGCACCATTATGTACAAATGTACTAAAAATTTGTATTTGAACGTGTATGTGTGAAGTTATAAGAAATGCAATGTATACAGACAAAATGAATGAATTCTGATTTGTTAACATTAGCAATCTTTAAAGAAATGCATCTCTGACATTAAAAGCAATGCAACCTGTTCCCCACCCCCTTCCCAGACACTCTGGTATATCTCAATGTTATCACACCAAAAACAAATGCACATACTGTACATAAAATGTTGCCAGAGAACAAAAGCTGTTATTACTGCTCTAGCAAGCTACAGAAGAGACCACAATAAAATAATTTCAAAACGTTTCCCACTTTTAATGTGGCCTATAACCTGTACAACTCAATTGAACAACAAACAAATCTGCTAGGAGAAAAAATAAAAAAAACGTACAATATGCTGGCTGCGGTGGTACAGCGGTAGCATTGTTACCTCACAGGAAAAGGTTCTCCCGTTCAATTCTCGGCGTGGCTTGGGAGTGCCTTCTGTGTGGAGTCTGCATATCCTCCCCGTAGTTGGGTAGCGTTCGAAAGACACACGTGCATAAATGGGCGTGCCTTCATTGAAGGTTGGGCACCGAGCTGGCACCTCATCATTTCGTAAAAATTCACTGCCAATCATTGGCAGACCAGAGTTTTTCTGTAGCGACCACTTACAAGGAAAAAGCCGAAAAACAAACAACAATGCTGACCCTTAAACTTATACTTTGTTGAAGCACCTTTTGATTTAAATTACAGCTTTCAGTCTTCTTTGGTACACACATGCCATCAAAGAGACTGATTAACCCCAAATAAATAAAGTTCAGCTGTCCTTGTAGGATTTTCCTGACATTTACTCAGTTGCCTCTACAGCAAAAGCCATGGTTCGCAGAGAGCTTACAAAAGCATCAAAGGGATCTCATTGTTGAAAGGTATCAGTCAGGAGAAGGGTACAAAAACATTTCCACAGCATTGGATATACCATGGAACACAGTGAAGACAGTCATCAAAAAGTGGAGAAAATATGGGACAACAGTGGCATTGCAAAACTGGATGGCCCTCCAAAATTGATAAAAAGACAAAACGAAAATTGCTCAGGGAGGCTGCCAAGAGACCTACAGCAACAATGAAGGAGCTGCAGGAATTAAGTACTGGTTGTGTACTACATGTGACAACAATTTCCTATATTCTCCATATGTCTGGGCTATTAGTGTTGCAAGACAGAAGCCTTCTCTTACACAAAAACATCCAGTCCCAGCTAAAATTTGCAAAACAATAAATCACGTCTCCCAAAAGCATGTGGGAAAATGTGTTATAGTCTGACGAGACCAAGGTAGAACTTTTTGGCCACAATTCCAAAAGGCACATTTGGCACAAAAACAACTTTGCATCACTAAAAGAACACCACCCCCATGGTGAAGCATGGTGGTAGCAGTATCATGCTTTGAGATGGATTTTCTTCAGCTGGAACTGGGGCTTTAGTCAAGGTAGAGGGGAATTATGAACAGTTCCAAATACCAGTCACTTAGCCCAAAACCTTCAGGCGTCTGCGAGAAAGCAGAAGATGAAGAGGAATTTCACCTTTCAACACAACAATGACCCCAAACATACATCCAAATCAACAAAAGAATGGCTTCACTAGAAGAAAATTAAAATTTTGGAATGCCCCTACCAGAGCCCATACCTAAATCCAACAGAAAATCTGTGGGGTGACCCGGAGAGGGCTGTGCACAAGAAAAACATGGCATTTTAACAGGGGTGTGTACACATTTTATATCCACTGTATATTTTCTTTAAGCACCCACTATATCCGATCTAAAAGAAAAAAAAAAAAGTTTGTTAAAAATCAATTTCACGGATGGGCACACAGCCATAGCATAGTACAGTATGCATACCTTTTCTTATTAAACTAAAGCCGAGGAGTAACACACCTTTCAGGAACAGTCTCCGGGAAAATGGAAATATTTAACAGAAGGCATTTCTTCTTCTTTTGGCTTTTCCCGGTTAGGGGTCGCCACAGCGGATCACCTGTCTGCTCGTGATTGGCAGTGAAGTTTTACGGTGTCGAGTTGCCAGCGGCGCCCAACCTTCCAGAGAAGGCACACACGCATGTGATCATGCCTAGGGCCAATTTAGAGTATCCAATCCACCTACAGCATGTCTTTGGGATGTGGGAGGAAACCGGAGCACCTGGAGAAACCCATGTGACCACAGGGAGGACATGCAGACTCCGCACAGAAGGCACTCCAGCTGAGGATCAAACCATTGAAAATCTCGCTCTGAGGAGAGTATTAATAATTTAATATAATTTTGGAAGATACGTTTAACAGATCCCATGTAAACAAATCCCACAGCAGCTACTGAAGAGAGCAGAGGAAGTTCCCTGATGCCCTGGTTAAATGTCCTCTCATAATAGAAATACCATTTCACGTCTAACATAGTCAAAAGTAAAATAAATTCATTAGAATATTAAAATAAACAAAGATGCAGTGTCTGTTCCATTTTGTAGAGGAAGAAAACCATTTGTATTTGAAAGTGTTCAGCAAAAAAACTTGTAATCAGGTGGACAAATAATGAAATAACCCTAAGTAAACTTTGCACCAGAGTCACTAGTAGTACCATTTGGCAGCACTATTTATCAATCAAATGAAGCATGCAGTAAATCTGTGCATTAAACATTTACACAGTCAATAAAATTATGTAACAGCAACTTACGAGTTCCTTGTCTCCATTTTGCACTCCCCTTTTATTTTCCATTTTTCTCCCTCATGTTCCTTTTTCCACAGGTCCAGAGATCCCAAGGACAGCCTAACCTTTTACTGCTCAGGTCAGGAAGAGATCACCATCTCCCTCTACCCACACAGGGAAACATTCATAGGGTAAGGGGCAAGTGGTGCCAGTTCTGTAAGCATCCCAGTGGGACATAGCCTGGAAAGATAAACTGCACAAGCCCTGGGACCTGGCTAAGGAAGCACTACAGGGATGCCTTCCAACACACACAAGAACTCCTCCAAAGGTTGCAGCCTTTCTGAACCAATCAGCTCTGTTTATAGAGCCGCTGTAAAAACTTCCACCCCCTACTGAAAATATCTGATGCCCTCCAGACTAAGGCGAGGGCTGCTCCAAAACTTCCTATCCCTCTCCCTTTTGTGTCAGTGTATCTGTATGTTGTAGGTCCCCCGCCACTGTCAGCTCACCACATTTGTCCCACTTTCCTCTACTCTTCCCTATACAAATCTTCCCTTCTTCTACCCCCAACTTCCCTGTTATATATGAAAAGTGAAAAATATCCATCTCCTGCCAAAAACACTGCATCTATCCTCTTCCAATGCCTTCCATTTGTCTACTCCCCCCCCCACACACACACATTTCTTGCTGTCCCATCTTTACTATTCCAACCTTGTAAATATCCAAGTGTCAGAATAAGGTCACCTACCTACTCAGTAAATAACAGTTTCTTTTTTACATTCTAATCTACATAGCTGTTCTGACAGTCAGTAAATATATGCAGGCTTGTGTAAACACCCTCACCTCTCAAGTCCAAGCCTAAGCAGAGGGCACCCCAGCTGGGAACCAAACTGGGTGACCAAGAACAGAGAGACAAAAATACTAACCACTACACCACTATGCCCCCAGAAAGGCTTAAAGATAAAATTTAAATCACATTTCTCCATTACACAGAATGTTCAGTCCTGGGTTGCCACCCCCCCCCCCCCCAAAAAAAAAAAAAAACACTAGCCAGAGAAAACCAGTTTAAGCTCAGATACAAACCACTGGACAGAATGGTACCAGAAGAACCCAAGAGAGGAAGAAAAATATTATACATGCAGCACCTTGAGCTGTCACATGAAACAGTATTAGGGGATGTTAACTTTATGCAGAAGTTACTCCAGAGGACTGACTCTTCCAATAGAGCTGTAACACTTATCTAGTATCAGAATTCTACACTAGAAGCATCTTGGGTTGTGCTGGAAATTATACACTTTCATTGGGCTTAACCACCCCACACTCCTCAGTACCTGCACTGGACCTGTTTGCAAACCCCAGCTTCATTCTTTCACTGACAGTCAGTCAGTCACCTACCAATCTTAAAAAAAAATCTGTCCAAAAGAACCAGAGATCCCAAAGATGATGAATTTGAGTTTTGTAAAAAAAACGACACTATTGTCAGTTTAAAATGCAACCCTGCATTTACATACAAGATCAAGACAGACTATGTGAAACTCTTATTTTTTTTTTTTATTCTGAGTCCATACTACTTTTAAGTTTGAAAAGTTAGCTGGAATAACCAGGCGGTGCGGTGGTTAGGTGAAAAAAAGGCAAGAATAAGTGGAAATTATTGAACCCCTGGGGGATGTAGCAGTAAACTTCTAGAAGCTACTATAACTGTAGAAAAAGCAATAACAGTATGAACAGTTTCTTCTTATCTTCTGGTAAAGTCTACAGACTGTTTCTAAGATTAAAGAAGCTGGCATCAATATATTAAAAGATAAAAGTGCCTTGGCTTAATCCACGATTTTAAACTTGCTGGTATGCCCATCTTTTCTCAACATGCATCCACGAAGTATAGTTTATACTTAATGCCACCAGCGTTAAGTAAATACCTTCTTCCTTCAAGTTTCCAGGCTATAGTACCCCAGGTCTCTTCCTGTGCTACCAAGATAATTGAAATGGTGACATCTGTAGGAATTTAACTAGTTTATGCCATTAAGTCTGATGACATATGATTATATCACCTTTTTTGTCTGTATTCAAATCACTTCCAGTTAATATAAATTCATTTTTTGTTCCAGATGTGATTTGAGTGATTCATAGGTTGATACTAGGCTATCTGCCCGAGGGCATTTATAAGCCTAGCCAATGTGTGTTTGGCTTTCACCACCCTTTTAGATTAGTGGACTGTGCCTCTGTATAGTAGGTCACAGAAGGTTTAAAAGTTATTCCCTTCCTGGATTTATCATTGTAAAGAACACAGAAAACAAGCCATTTGGAATGAATAAAGCTTTTTAGGAGCATAAACACGTTTAACCCTTTAAAAAGCTGATGTATCTTTACAATGCACTGTGCTATTCAGTAACACAACTAACTTCTCCAGTTATACTATCAATGCAGCAAAAATAATCCAGTGCTAGTGCAGGATGCTTCAAACTAGGATTTTCCTATCAGACAAGTACCACGCCTGCTTGATGTTTATCTGTTTTAAGCTTGCACCCACCAAATTGTTTAGTCTACAAAAATGAAAACAAGGGAGCTGGGTGGGGTTAAAGTATCATTTCAAATCTCTTCCTTTTGAGAATCTGACTGACCCAAACAAACAAAAAAATAAATCAGCAAACTGAAGTCGTTTACAGAAAGATAAATTTAACTTAATTTCCGAGTGCCACAGCCAATGTTACTGAATGTACCCCAATTTATCCAAGAAATGCACAATAGCAGCAGGAAATTTATGGTTTAACTCTTATAATGTTACTACTGCCCTCATGAAAACATGCCCCCTGCAAATCCAGACCAGTTCTGTCCGACTTGTACCTTGTATTTATTTCTGCACCTTTTCTAAATTATATCCACACCACTCATTTTTCTGTATAGTGTTAAATCAAGCAAACATTCTCCCAACCTATACTGAGAGTCAAGAAAATGTTTAATGTTCAGCTCTCAAGTGAGGCCATCACTCAAGGTTGATTTGCAGACCCTCTGTACAGTTTAAACCCCATAACCTTTAAGCGATCAAGTTTCAGACTACCTTCCAAAAAATGACAAGAACACTGCAGTGAGAACAGAGAAAGCGCAACTACTACATTTTACTTCATTAACCTGCAAGTGGACTGGTCCCCAGACCCCTTTTCATTCACAATCTAGGCTTACTATGCAGCCCATACTAAATTACAGCAGCACTTTTCTCCTCCCAGACACAATACTGAAGGACAAAGTGCAACGAACTCTCTGAACCAAAACTCACACTGCTACGTTAATAAAAGCTTTTAGAAGTACAAACTCTAGTCAAAGTCTAGCATGGTGGGTCTCTCAAGTCCCATCAGAGGCATGCATTTCATATGTGTATGCTTATTTTATACAACATACTTTTCTAAAACATGCCATGAATAAGCAATATACCCCCTTATTTTCTATATTCATTAATAATTTTCCATTGGTTAACCGGGTAAGTACACCTGTCCTACAAAATATATATATATATATATATATATATATATATATATATATATATATATATATATATATAATCTCATGTGCTATATTATAAACAATTACATATACATGCGCATTTATCATTTTCTTTAACTTGCTCATGTCATTTACTCATGTTCTCGTGTCCCAAGTCAGGGCCGAAATGGGTCTACATAGCCCAGTTAGATGCGTCAGTGCTGAGCAGTTTGCTACCAATTTAAAATATGCTTGTTGAAGTTCATTTCGCAAGTCATCATTAGATTTACTGCTTTTGAATAAACAGACTAACCCAACATGATTCTAAGGGGAAGATGGAGCTTACCAATCCAAGTAGGCCACATTCCCAGTGCAGTCACGGGCTGCCATGTGCGAGCCCATTCTTGGTGACCCCTTTTCTGCGACAGTCAGAATCATGTTATAAAAGCACCGCGTTTACAAACTCAATTTAACTAGAATCAACAAACATCCTGTGCTACTGCTCAGCAGCAGAAACATTAGGAAATTCTACAAACCTCTCCTAAATTCTGCCAAATTATTTTCTATAATGCAAAAAGGCGAAATGCTATAGAACCAGAGTATTTCTACTACCATCTGTTAACTGTTCACCAAAAAACACACACTGTACCAAACAGCTGCTCCCTCCTTGCCATGGACACTTCTTAAATTCTACAAACTCAAACTTTTTTCACGACAAGAAATACAGTCATTTTTGGTAAACAGTAAAAACCCAGTAAACATAAAGGTTTGTTTCAAATCTTTAATATGGCTTAATGTATACCTGGAAGAATAAATAAGAGAAGGCAGTGAAGTCAAAAAGAGATGTTTGTTTCAGAAATCTTAACAGCTTTAATCTGGCTTAATGTACACCTAGAAGAACAAATAAAAGAAGGCAGTGAAGTCAAAACCATATGACTGGAGATGGTGCTTATTATTATGGTTACAGGCTTCCAGTTTCCACTACTTCTATCCCCCCCCCCCCCACAGATGGGCAAGTACTAAAAAAAGTTAAATGTAAAAACAGGGTTAAGCAAGAACTTGTCTGCAGGAGACACAACTCAGTTCCCTGCCATAAAATTCATGTTTGAGCACAACGTCAAGAGTAGTTTACAAAACAAGTTAGGAAGTCTGGCAAATGTACCGTGTTAAACTTTAGAGACAGAAGAACACCAAAAGCTGTTTGACGGGTTCAGTACATACTTCAATGTAGCTATCTACATCTTGTTAACTAGGACATGTGGCTAGGTGGTGTTATCCAGTCACAAGGGATGTGCATGCAGTAGCATTCCTGTTTTTATCCTATGCAATTCATACATATTGTACTGGTATCTGAAGAAATACAATTACTTTGTACATGTAAATAAGTTACTGTTCAGCTGTATTATGTGTGGCCCTAGTTTAGGCGAACTGCTTACCATACTATATTGGAGATTTTTTATTACATAGTTTGCAGGTGGGTTAATGTATTGGATGAGGAGCTTTTCTCCCCAGACTTCGTCTGAAAAAGGACAGCTAGTCCAGTAAGATTATCTTTGTCTCACTCTCACATACACATGGGTTGTTGTTCTTTAGTCATTCATCACTACATTAGAAGGCACTTGGGTAAAACTGCAAATCATTAGTAAAGATTGCTGTCTGTACTGTGCACTACGATCCAAAAAGGGCAAGTAAATAAAACCATTGTGGTCCATAAGTTTTAAGATGCAACTTGTGAAACAAAATAAATAAAAAAAAAAAAAAAATCAATCCCATATACCAAGATAAAATACAGAAATTAAACACGTTTCAGAAAGGATATGCATGTCCAGATTTTTGCCTCATATTTGTAGTCTGTTTTTTCTTAAAATCTGTGGTCACTAAATAAATGTATACATTTGAGTTTCAGACTCCATATACTTCAGAAAGACTAAGACAAATGTTTTTTATAAACTTAAAACATTTGCTAGAATAACAGGAACATTTAAATTCTGCCCATGTTTTGGTTCTTGTCCCCCCGTTATGTCAGGCTTCACCCAGAGTTTTGCTCTAAGAGATTTAGAGATATCGGCAAACCTTCGGGGAAAAAAAAAAAAAAAAACACACAAGGAACGTACAAACAGTACTGATACATACAAATCCACAAAAACATTAAATTCCATGGACATAAAAAAAACCTGTCAAAAAGGTTTCGCCTTTTGAATGTTAAGGGATGCCTCAAACGAGTTACATTCAATGGGAGTCCTTTCCTTCCACCAAACACAAACCAAGGGCAGACGAGTCTTACTACCAAAGAGCTGCGAAAACACACCAGAAAGCGAACTTTAAAGGCCACGAAATAAAAACAAATACATCAGTTGTACCAATGGCTATGCGCCAAAATACAAAATGACGCACCACATCTACAAGATTGTAAATAATCAATTTGATCAACTCCTGCAACATACCTAGCAACCACACCTTTCAAGTTGTTAAAGTTAGTGATTTGGTTAGAAATGGTGGAAGATTTATCTTAACGTTAATTCCCATTTATTTAGATTTTTAAGTGTACCCCTGACAATTTCTGAATATGTCACAAAGGTTGAGAGCTATGCGGGCATCTACAGATCAATTTTCTCTCACTCTTGTCATAATAACCCAAACTACCGTAGCTTCACAATATGTGCAAAAACTCAGGTTATCTAAATAATATCGATGACATCCTCTCCAATGATTGCAGAGTTGCTACGGGTGGCCGAGTGAGCCTCAAAATGTATTCAAATTTAAAAAAGTCATATATCCCAGATTATCTCCAAAACATAATGGACAAACGATCGGGACTATTGACAATATTTACTCTCAGTCCCACCGATTTTATATGCCATTGCCTCTTCTCAAAACTACTAAAACAGGTCTTTTAAATAAATCTGTACTTAAAATAGATTTCTTCCTCAGCTTACACTTTCAAATATAATGTCACGTATTGGTTCTCAAAGCCTGTCACAGTGTCACTGATCATGGAGACGTTATAGTAAACAATGATCGGTATGTAGATCTCCCATTGCCCAGTGTTGGATCCACCGTCACGTACCTGTAGAGCGGTTCTTCCAAAACGATTCACAGCATCAGGATGTAACAGCTCCTCGCGCAGTAAACGCCTCACCTCGGCAAGGTCCCCCTTGGCAGCAGCGGAGGTGAGTCGATTACCGTCGCTCACCTCCCGCCTCAGTAACAGCATCTCCCCGCCTTGGGTCGCCGTGGTACTGGTAATACGGTTAGGTCACCAGTTCAAAAAAATAAGTCCCCCTGGCAAAATAATCTTCTGGTCTGAGTAGGGTCTCCTCAGAAATCGTCTTACTGTTGAAGACTCCTGGAGATAACAAGCAAATACCAACTGGTCATACTGGCTACCATGTTAACACGAATGGAATGATGGTTGTCCTGATTGAAACTGTGCCAGCTGTTTCTCAAGACGGTCACCCCCAACAACTACACCCCCGCTCCTGCTTTCCTTCACCGCCCGGCGACAGTGATCCCAAGCCCTCAGTCCGCCCACTCAGCCAAGCCACCTCCACGTGGGTTTTATCACTCCAATGTTTGTGTTTTTCGTAAAGGAATACACGGTCACAACCAGTCAGCAGCAGTGTAACGCTCCTAGAGTAAAGTCTCTGGTCCAATCAGCAGCCAGCAAGTGCCTGTCGCTGGGCGGGCGGGGTACGGTTTGTTTGCGAATGTGTGTGAACTGGAGCGCCGCCGAGTCACTGCCAGTTGGTAGCGGAGGTGGCAGATTTTGAAAAAGGGCGCGGCGCGATGTTTCTTGGCGGGCGGGATATTCAAAATAAGCTTAGATGCAAGTCGTAGAAGAGTATCGGCGAAAGGCGGGTCTTTGAAGAGGGTGAAATAGCAATCCTTAGTGAATTAATCTGCTTAAGGGATAGGGGTGTTCCTCCTTCTATAAGTTAGGGTCCAGGGATACATTTTTAAGAAAAAAAATAGTGCAAACTGACGGAGAGGCCACTCTCCTGTTTACTAAGTAACGGAGTTATCAGATTTCAAGTACCTTAGGCAACGCCTTTTACGGTGTAATGTTTGACCTTAACTGTGATTTTTTTTTTTTTTGCTGCAGTGTTTTGTTATACTATTGCATCATATAACGGACGCTGAAGAAAAACATTAACAAGAACCGTTAAACGGAAGAGATTTTCAAAGTTAATCAGAAAATAACGCAGTTGTTTACTAAACGCCACAATACGTTAAGAAAAAGAAATCCTTCAGGTAGTTACGCAAGTAAACGTCCGTATGTAAGCTGCCTTGTTGAATGGCAGCTTAACTTGTCTGAAGAAGCAGCTTTGTGATGACAATAAAACAACCGACTAATTACTTTTAGGCAACTTGACAGGCAGGGTTTATTGTAAAAAGTTTCACACTTGACTGTACCAAATACTTGATAGGACCAGGAGGAACTCGTTCCCGAACTCCTTCGCTGTTGTTCAGCACTCCTCGTTTATAGTTAATTGACTGGTAAAACACAAGACAAAGACAACAGAAGAAGCTTAAGTAATTACTGACAAATAGACACATATTAGATATATTTAGTACTTTATAACATATAACGTACTGTCTCTGAATGTGATGCTACAGTGGTTCATTAATTGAGTTAGGGACTTTGTTGATCAGTTGTGTTAAAAGAAGTTATACGTTGCCAGTGGCTGTAAAAACAACTAAACATCCCACACAGCGCGGATTTTGTACAAGAAGAGGTAAACATCCCACCCTCAAACACACATTTAATGAGGTCACTGTTAGGTGTCATAGAGCAGTGTCACCTCACTAAATTCTTTAACTTGACTTTGACTTTTGAGTTGTTTAAAGTACATTGTTTAATTTAATCACGTTGCTTTCTACACTCGAACTGCCTGGGGCATCCTAAAAAGTATATTTGTTATACTAGGCTTACTTGCGTTATCACACTGCTTTTCAACCACGATCTGAACAATTTAGATTATTGATATAACACGGCGTTTTCGGACAATTAAGAAGAAAGAATTGCCGGTGTATGATATTGGGGGGACAATTTTAGTACTAATTTTCCGAACCATTGTCAACGAAGGTGTGGGGGTTATAAGGTTACATTTCTTAAGAATCAAGGACAGACATTAGACTAGTGATGGTTAAATGGCCAAATTCAGGGTCACCTTTCAGATATTAGTACTAACCGTTCAGAAATTTGATGGTACAAAATGGTTTGTATTAATATGAAATTTTTGAAGACTAGAAAGTATGTAACTAAAATGTTTGACGTTATTTAGTAACCGTTAATGGTGTGTTCTCAGAAAATAAGATTGTATGAGAGACACGAACTCTGCGAAACAGGCACAGTATTCTTGGGAGCTGGTGTACAAGTCTGTGTGTACAGCTCAGAAATCCTGGCTATGCCTTATCCACATTAGTTTGTGTTGTGCAGCCATTTGAGAATTTCGCTGAACTTTTTCGGTCTCAAAATAGCAAATTACGTAGTTCTGGAATTGTACAGAATTTGGCTGAACTTTTTCGGTCTCAAAATAGCAAATTACGTAGTTCTGGAATTGTACAGAAATGATCAGACTATATAATTTTTATATATACTATACACAATAAGCTGTTTTTTATGGAGTGCAAAATAATTTTAAATAAATTTTGCAAGCCACAATAAAATGTAGGGCATACTTTGGCTGTACATTTATCAACAACTGAAACGTGCTTCTGGGTTGGTAGGAGACATTTTGAAGTACTTTGCCTAAATACTATAAAAAATCTGTGGTGTCTTGTCTCTAGCAGGTAACTGAATTTATGTTCCTGTACTCTCTGCAGTTTAGCATGAGGGCTCAGATAGAGCCTGTTACTTTTAACAGTTTTGGAGGGATACAGTGAAAGCATTCAGATGAAAGGCATTTAAAATCCAGAATATTTTTATTGTTGCTTAAATAGTGTACTCCCCTAGAAAAATGTATACCGTGAGAGAAAGTATGCCTTTTCCTAAGAATACAGAATATGTGACTTGTGCTGTCATGCCATTTTTACTGACTCGGATCTTATTTTTTTTAATATTGTTCATTTTTTAGTGTGACAGAGCAAAATTCTGATAAAAATAATTATGGGAAAAATCAAGGGCAATTGAGAGGTATGTGGGGGTTATTGCACTCCTGAAGTGCTGTCCTTTAGATGACCTGTTAAACTAAGGTCCACTGTGCTTGAGATGGTGGTAGTGTAGATGGATGTTAAAAGCTTGTCATGGTAGAACTTTCATCAGTGCTTTGGTCAACATTCCACAAGTCTGTATTAATATTGTCTACTCAGAAAACAGGCTATAATCCCAGTAGATCTATACAATTCAACAAGAAAAGTAAACATAAATAAAAGGTTTTCTTTTTAACTGTTAAAAAGAGTACAGATAATAGTAACCGAAACAGTGTTCACATTACAGTATTCTGCAAATTCAGTGTAGTGTGGAAGAGTGGTTTGTGGTATATTCATATAAAAAATGAATTAAGTGCACATTCATTTATATCTGTCAATTATTTCTTAAACAATATCAAACATGTCCAGTGGCAGTGACACTCCTTTCAATTATGTAACTGCATGTCTGTCAGTCCTCTGGTGAACTGTTAGACATGGCAATGCTTGAATGAATGCACCTGGGATGATCTTTCTGACAAGCTGCTTTTTATTTTGTGTGGGAGCATGTTTCTTCTACTATATGTTGTTTAGCTTCACCTTACTAGTAATACTAATGAAGTTTTGGTTAGCACTGACTGGTTTACAGTAGTGCTGACTTGGCAGGTACTAGTACTTTGAGCAGCAGGATGTCTTGATGCCAAGAGATACTGTGTTCGACAGATTATAGTGATATTTGCATACTTATGCAACCCAAGGGTTTTGGTCACTAAATAGCTTGGTCAATATGTACTATGGTCTCTCAGTGGCCACTGATATCTACCAGGCCATTCATTTACTTGTTTATCTGGGTAACTGTATCTGTATATTGTGGCACAGTAGTAGCTGATGGGCTGTTGAACTAGGAAAACACACCACTGTGGGGTTGTGTGACATAACGGCTAGGCACAGAGGATGTACCAGGCAGGAAAACAGTAGCAGGGTCACCACTGCAACAGATTAGGAATAACTGCATATGGGCTTTTTTAATGGTGGTTGGTTCCTTAAGATGACAGACTCCTGTTATACTGGATTGAGAAAGGGTGTAAAAAGGAAGTCTCTAGGGAAGAGAAACCAGGGTGGAAGCTGTCTTTGCAGGCTAAGAGTTGGAAGTTGTCGTTTGTTCTATGTTATAATTTAAGACAAACAGGCAGGGTAGTTCGTTTATATGCTTTTTTATACAGAAACACATCAGGATGTATAGCAGCAATATAAAATATAAACAGACTGATTAACTGACAGACCATCACATACGTGCATGCTTACATCTCAACAGCTGTCTACAAAATGGCAATGTGGCTCGCACATGCTCAGTATTTATACACTTGTACAAGTCCATGTAAAGCTTCTTAAAGTTATGCATACATACTGATCTACATCCTCCTGCTTTAGTGAATTACCCCTAGTAAAATGACATCTGAAAAAGACATGCAATTATACAGACACTAAGAAATAAACACAACATTCATGTCCAAGTTGCCATGTATCTGGAATGTGGTCTGGAAATGTGACCTGATCTAGTGATCCAGCAATTAGGACTGGTTTAGCAACAGGGACAGTCATTGGTGAACAATCTGTTTCAGGAGTCTCGGGAATCTTCTCAGGAACAGAGATATTTGCTGGAATTTCAACTGGAACACTGGATAACTCACTCAGATCTGGAGTGTTTTTCACAGGCAAGATGCTGCAATACAAGCTTGGAAACCGGTACTAAATGTTTCCGATTCCACCTAAATTCTACTCCTTGGGATTCCACAATGTATGATCTTTGCTCTAGACATACACTTTTCACGACTCCAATCCGATCAAAACCTTTTGATGTTTGCATCCTCACTTTCTCCCCTTCTTGTAATGGTTTGAGCAGTTTGCTGGACTTATAATAGGACTTCTGGGACAAACGCCTTTTCATGAGTTGAGCTCTCACTGCTTTGTTGTTCTTAGCACAGGGGGCTAACAGATTGGTACTAATTGGTAGTGTGTTTCTGGTTGGTCTCAACAAAAGCCTTTGTGCAGGTGAACCAAGATGTTTATCACGAGGACTATTTCTAAGATTCAGAAAAGCATCACTATAGTCTTGTTTCAACTTCTCCAATAACTGTTTCACACTTTGAACTGCATGTTCTGCAAAACCATTTGACTGTGGGTACTCAGGGCTACTTATGACATGAATAAAGTCCCACTCTTCAGCAAATCTCTTGAACCGCTGGCTTGTAAACTATGTACCATTGTCAGAAATAACTGTGCAGACTATCACGGACTGCAAAATGATGCTTCAACTTAGTAATGACAGTACTGGATGCTAGATTAGGAAGTAGGTCAATCTCAAACCAATTTGAATAAGAATCTTCTAACACTAATATTGACCATTCCATTCAAAAATGTCTGTAGCTACTGTCGACCAAGTAGTTCAGGAATCTGGTTCATCTATCTCTTGATATGGCTTAGTAATATTACATACAGAACAAGATGAAAGTACTCTCTCGATATCCTTTGACATAGAAGGCCAAAATACTAGTCCTCTTGCCCATCTTTTGGTAGAACCAGTTCCTGGGTGGCCACAATGCAAGATGGTTATATACTCTTGTTGCAAAGATTTTGGACCTTTCATGATGATACCATTGTCAAACAAAATCTTATCCCTGTATGGAAAATAAGGTTGCACTTCCATTGGTAAACAAGATTGCTTTGAAGGCCATCCTCGACTGATAAAGTGGTTGAACTTCTGAAGTATTGGATCCGAGGCTGTGTGTTTTCTAATCTCATCAAGACATGTGGAAGAAAAAATTCTCACTTCCATGACTTCAAAATCAAGTTTCTCATTTTCATGCTGTTCAGTGGTATTCCTGGGCGATCTGGATAATGTATCAGCAGGATAAAGGAGTTTGCTTTTTGTGTAGACAAGATTGAAATTATACTTTTGCAATTTCAACATCATGCGTTGCAATCTGGCAGGAGCTGTATGCGTAGGCTTTCATAAAATAGTGACTAGAGGTTGGTGATCTGTTCCGATTTAAATTGGGCGGCCATAAATATAATCATGGAACATCAAACATGTAAACACAATTGCCAAGAGCTGTTTCTCAATCTGTGCATACTGCATCTTGGTCTGGGTTAGAGTTCTGGATGCACAGGCTACTGGTCTACCTTCTTGAAGAATGACTGCACCAAGACCAAACTTCGAAGCATCATAAGAAAGAGCAACTGGTTTGTGAACATCATGGTACTTGAGAGTTGGTGGACTGTCAATTCTCTGCTTCAGGACATCAAATGCTCTTTGGTGGTGTTCTAATCGGGACCAGGATACATCTTTGTGTGTCAACTCTCTGAGCAGCGCTGAAAGTTGGCTCAAGTCAGGAATGAACTTGCCTAGATAGTTAACCATGCCAAGAAAACATAGTAGGGCTTGAACATTGTCTGGAGCTGGCATCTCAAGAATTGCTGTTTGCTTGGAAGGATCTGGTCGTAATCCTGAACTGGTAAAAAAATGACTAACATAAGTAACTTGTCGTAGCCTGAATTTGCACTTCTGAGGAATCAGCTTAAGATTCACTTCACGTGTTCTTTCCAGAACGTTCTTGAGGTTTCTGTCATGTTATGCGTCACCATTACCTCCTACTAGAATATCATCTACTATAATAGCAAACGGAAAACAAGAAAAAAAATTGTTCCATGGCATGCTGGAAGACTTTACTGGCAGAATTTATCCCAAATGGCATTCTCAAAAATCTGTACCTGCCAAAAGGAGTACAGAAAGTGGTTAGCAATGAGGATTTTCTGTCAAGCAAAATTTGCCAGAATGAACTCTTTGCATACAATACAGAAAAAACAGTGGCATTTGGCATAAGAGCAGCAACTTCTTCGACTGTACGCATTGGATGATGAGGTCTTTTCAGTGCTTTGTTCAAATCTCTTGGATCAATACATATTCTGATATCTGAGCTTTTTTACAAGCTATCACCATGGAAGATACCCATTCAGTTGGTTCATCAACTGGACAAATCACACCTTGTTGCACCATTTTATCTAGCTCAGCCTTGACTCTGTTCTGCATAGCTCCTGGGACTTTCCAGGCTGGTCTGACAACTGGGCTGACATCAGGGTCTAACTTCGTGGAGCACACAACTGGGAGTTTGCCTACTTCATCCTCGAAAAGATCAGCTTAGGTAAAGAAATTAGTCTGGACAAAATTAGAACAGTGGTCTCTTAAGCTTAAAAGGTGGACTTCCTTATGAAATGAAAGTAGTCCCATTTGTAAACTATTTCTGAGGCCTAAGAATGACTGTACATGCCTTTTGACTATGTAAAATTACAAGTCATAGCTGTTCCTAGCAGAGTAACATGAATGCACTACTGAACCTTCACTTTGAATTTCTTCACCACCATAAGCAATAAGCTTCGCACACTTTGCCAAATCAAGCTTCTCAAAAGTACATATTTTAGCAAAAGTTTCTGCTGACATAACCTTGCACTTTGAACCTGTGTCAACTTTGAGCTCTGTGGGTCTTCCATTCATCCAAACAGTGCAAAATACTTCATTCTTTTCTCATAAATCTACTGCATTGACTGTTTTATTAACCACAGGCACACTATCAACATAAAAAGCAGGGTCACAGCTTTCTAATTGATCAACTTGTCTCCTTGATTGTTCTCTTTTAATAAAAGAATAAGCCTCTCTTGATTTACAAAATCTTTGGAAATGATTCCACTTTTTCCATCTGTGGCATTGCTGACCAAAAGCTAAGCATTTTACTCTTTTAGACACACAATTGCCACCACAATTATGACAGTTGACTATGAGGTTAGGTGAGGGCACATGCTTTGAGTTTGCTGGCTCACCCTTTTGCTTCACTGCGACTGTGCATGCTCTGGAATTTGCTAGAAAGCTACAGGGTTTACCAGGGACCGTTATAGGATTTACAGTTGCTGCCATGTGCTTGTGCCTGTTTCTTTTAACCACATGCTGCATACTATCAACATTAGTACTAGAAGATACTGGAAGCATGCATTTCTCATTTGTAATTCATTTGTAAGCACATCTGTGTGCTTTTCTGTGATATATATATATATATATATATATATATAACAAATCTCAATGGCCTTATTCAAAGTTAAATTACTGTCTTGAATAAAAATCTTTCTCACAGCATCAGCTTTAACACTACACACAAGTCTGTCTTTTATCAACTCATCCCTTAAATTACCAAATCTGCATGTTTTAGCTTTGTTTCTCAAGTCAGTTCTATATGCTGCAAAAGTTTCCCCAGGCTTTTGATCCCTTTTGTGAAATAAGTGCCTTTCTATCATAATATTTGTTTGGGGGTTACATGTTTCTCTAAATTTATGTTTTAAGCACTTGGGGTCTTCTCTTGATTCAGCCAGTACCATTATATTGTGGTTCCCCCTCTCCTGCAAACACAAATGAACACTCTCTTTCAACGGCTTCAGAACCAGCTAAATTAAGCTGATTAAATGCCTTTGTACATGCATCTTTGTCAGAAAATGCAGTGAAAATATCATACTCTTTCTCAAACGCTCTCCAGTTCTCTGCGATATTATTATCAAATGGAGGGGGGAGGTTGACATAATGGTTAAGGTGTTCACCTTACAAACACAAGGTGCAGGGTTTGATTCTCACATGGGGAAATTGGCTAGGCTTAAAATGGCTCTCAAGGGCAGTTAGCCTGGTACTAATCTATGAACCTATGCACCTAAGTGGACCAGGTTTTCGAAAGCCTTCTGCCATGTTAAAAAGGTATGCTTAAACATGCTGCAAATATGGCCTTTGTAGTTATGAAAGAACCAAAGCAACTCACTGAAACTTGTAAAAACGCTAGTACTGTCAACAATGAAGGATGGTGCAGGAAAAAAGTAATCCACTGCGTATAAGGTTAGCAACTTATTTAAAAGTTTGTTGGTCAGCGTAAAATCAGCGAAATACACTCGTGTGAAACTTCTAAGTAAGCAAAAAAGTTTTAATAAACAGAACAAGTAACGTGAAACGCTACAAGCATTTTTCGTTCTGTATGTAACAGAACTTCTTCAGACAACAGCCAGTACAAGTTCAAACAGTCATTAAATAAACTTTTCAAATTTAATGCAAGCACTTAATTAGCTAATTAGTAGCATTTCAGCCTCCATTTAAAGAGGCAATGCACGCTATTAAGCATCACTGCAACAAAACCAAGTTACTAAATCTAGCTGACAATACAAAAACTCATTTTACCAAAAACACATAATATTGTGTAGTGTTAAAAAATATTTATAAAAAGTATACATATACAATATATAAAAAATGTTAAAACTTAAGTTAAAAACATAATAACTAAGTACAACCCTTAAATCAAAAAGCAAAAATACCAACAGTTAAACACAGAAATAGTCTCCGGCACAATGAAGGTTATCCTTATGTTGGTAAAAGCAGGCAGACCACTCGAGCAGGTAACAAGTAGTTTTAATCCAGGAAATCACTTCAACAAACAAAAACAAAGTCCAAAAACAGTAGCATAGGTCGATTAAGCGCTTTCGTCTCCTTACAACGGAGACTTCATCAGAATCAAAGGCTTTTCTTGTGTGTACTTAGTTATTCTAAGCTATGGATTGTTTAAAAATATATAGTAATAATACATAAACCCCATTACTTATTACTTATCATGTTAAAAACATCCAAAAACTTATATATTAGTTAAAAACTAAAGTCTACCTCATAAGATTTTTAATCCTCAAAATACAAGAAATTGAACACGAGTCATTAAGTCCTGGTGACTTACATGCTGCTAATCGAAGTTGCCAAGCTAGTTCTTTTTTCTCTAGTTCTAATTTTAAGAGGTTATCATTTTAAAAATCTTATGAGGTATTTCGCTGATTTTACACTGACCAACGAACTTTTAAATAAGTTGCTAACCTTATACGCAGTGGATTACTTTTTTCCTGCACCATCCTTCATTGTTGACAGTACTAGCGTTTTTACAAGCCTTTGTAGTTATGTACGAACATGCACACACCAGGTACTTGGAATAATATTTAAATGCACAACAAACTTTTCAAAATACTTTACTTTGTGAAATATGCTTTGAAATGGCTGTGTTTTGTGAAATAACTGTACTGTAATACTGCACAAACTTACAAACGCTTTGTATACTTGGGATATCTTGAATAGCTTTAATTAATGCGAAGAAGTAGCACATAGCAAAAAATGTGGTCATTTTCCTTATTTTATACATTTTATGCGATTCAGGCATTGTTCCAAACATTTTTGTAATTATTTTGGATATTTGTATCAAAATGTTGCAGTTTTTGGAAATTTCATTTAACTAGAAATTCATTTTGTGTGTTCTGAGTACTTTGTTTTACATACTTTGAGTAAGAAATCATTTAAACACATTTTAGTACCTGGAATTTGTTACTGACCTGTTTTGCGAGTTGTACATGCAGTAGGGATGATACATTCCTCTATATTAATCCAACATTAACCGAGTGCCTCATGGTCTTGATTCTAGATCCCACTTCTGACACCATGTCACTCGTCCTATGTTATAATTCAAAACAAACAGGCAGGGTAGTTTGTTTGTATGCCTTATTGTATAGAAACGCATCAGGATGGATAGCCGCAACATAAAATATAAACAAACTGATTAACTGAGAGACCATCACATACATGTATGCTTACATCTCAACAGCTCTTTACAAAATGACAGTCTGGCTCGCATGTGCTCAGTATTTATACACATGTGCAAGCCCATGGAAAGCTTCTTAAAGTTATACATACATACTGATCTACAGAATTTATCCTGCTTGTGTTAAAATACACATCTACTCAAGGAACTGGCCTCCCTGGGAACGTGACTGATAACTCATTCCTTTTCCTTTTTAGCTTCTTGACATAGACTGTGGGAGTGAGTTTCCTCCCTGCTTGTTTATATATCAAACTTCTACTGTGTTGTCAGTGTGTGTGTGTGTGTGTGTATGTATATATATATATATAAAATGTGTGTATGTGTATATATATATATAAACCCTGAGGTAGGGGGTCCTGAAAAGCCTGCAGTGTGAGAAGGACCACCCTCATTTCCTGAGTGTTGATGTGCAGACAGTTCTCTATTGGTAACCATCAACTTTGGACAGTTTGCCCATGGTAATGCCCCCAGTCCTGTGGCAGAAGCTTTCTTGGTGACAGCCGGTATATGAGTAATGCTTGAGAGGGATTTCTCAGAGTTAAATTTGGAGTGCGAAGCCACCACTTGAAATCAAGTTGCAAACCTTTAAAACTTTTGTGTTTTATCATGTGATGTTGTAATTGTTATGCCTGAACTTTCGTGACCCACTGTAGAAGTCTCATTTACAGTCTGGCATGGAGAACAATGTATATAGTGCTGTTTGAGACTGAACAATTTGCAGTATCTTGTCAGAGAGAAGACTTCTGCAGGATAGTGTGTCTAGAATGCATCCTCTGAATGTCAGCAATTAAATAGGCCCCATCTGGGACCTTACAATATTTGCCATAATTCACAAAGACAGAAATTCCTAAGCAAAAACAGAAAAGCAAAATCAACCTGATCCACGTTAAAGTAATTAGGAGCAAGTCACCTAGGTTACTTCTATTGCCACAGTTTTGATAAGATAGGCCATCTGAAAGTAGCAGAGAGAATGTGCCTGGAGAGGAGTGTGGAAGGGATCGTAGCCTATGGATGTCAGTATTACTATCTGCTTATCTTTTTTGATGGCTAGCTAAAGATCCAGACAGTCCAGGTGGTGGGGCAGAAGACCCCTGGCAAACAACTGCCTCCAAAATGGTTCAATCAGGCGAGATATCAGAGATTAAACTGTTGTTCCTCCAAGAAGGACTGCAGAGTTCATGTTACTGCTGATTGTTCCTGCTTTTGAGCTGGTGACCATTCTGAAATTTAACAGAGCCACATTAGTTCCTTCCAGATCTGTAGTTGCTTTTGGCCATGATGAAACCAAAGATGTAATGTGATCCTATCTCTTCTACATTCTCTACAGATGGGACTCGGCCGCTATACAATAGAACGCAGTCTCTTATTGGCTGAGTTACCTCGTATCCCAGGATGCACCACTACTGCTTCCCCAGATCTCGTTTGCCGCTTCTGAAGCATAGACGTGGTCTCGGACTTGGCTGAGCTAAGTGCCTCTTAGTAAAATTATTTCTGTCTAGTTTTGTGCTAAAACTTACCCAAAAGCTGTTTTAACAGCTACTTGTTGTTGTGTGACTGAGTTTTGAAAGTTTTTTGTGGTAAAATTGTGGTAAAATTGTATTTTGTTTGTGGTAAGTGTTCCCGTTTAAGTTAGAGGGGCCTTGCCCTATCCTAGGCGTTTCAGTTAGAGTCTAGGCTGTTGTTTGTGTAGTTTAGTGTGTTAGAAGTAAATAACCATGTCGAATGAACATAGACCATCAGGTTTTAAAAAATGTTCCAAATGTAATTATAAAATGTCCATTACGGATGACCATTCTTTGTGTGTCTATTGTCTAGGCCCGAAGCACCTCCAGGAATCCTGTAGCATTTGCCACGCTTTTTCCTCTCGCGTACTCCAAGAGAGGAAAAATAAGTTGATTTTGAAAGGGCTTATTACCCCTTCCTTTGAGGAAGCCCTATCTTCTTCTTCTTTCCCTTCGAGGAAGAAAAAATCTTCGGCTCTGACCAGCCCGTCGGATCCAGCAGCTAAAAAGTCACAGCAGGCTTCTCCATCGGCTCCACGGACTTCGGAGCCGAGGGCGGAACGGTCTGCCTCGATATCTCCAGCCTCGACTCCTCTGGCTTCGGAGTCGAGAGCTCGGGCGTCGAGAGGCGAGTCATCTCCATCGGCTCCAATGCCTTCGGAGCCGATGAGGGTTGCCCGCTCAGACTCTTCCCCTTCGGTGCCGAAGTCCCCATCGGCTCCGAGGGAAATTGCAGTGGTAGTGGAATCTCCCTCGGCGCCGATACTTCTCGAACCCATACGGAGCCGGTCCCCCAGTCTTTCGGAACCGGCGAAGTCGACTCGGACCCGGTCGGTCTCTTCTCGGTCTTCGAGGATGTCTGATTCGGATGTAGACAGGGTGCTTCAAAGACTTTTTCAGTCTCCGGTCTTTGCAAAATTGATATTGGCTCCAGCCCAGTCGGCTCCGGAGCCAATTTCCCATCCTGCTATCTTGGTTCCTCCTCCAACAGCTTCTGCGCCATTGGAGTCAGTGTTGGTGGAGCCGGTGGAGGTTGTCGGGTCGGTTCCGACCCTAACTCCAACCCCGCCCTTGGTCGGGTTGATGCGGACCTCCTCTGTCGGCCCTGGGGGGGACGCTTCGGGACCGATCCTTTCGGTTCCGAGTCTCTCTCTCGGTGCGTCGGCTGCGGGAGTTCCGACTGCTGTTGTGGCCTTGGGGGTTGAACCATCCCAGGACTCTGGGGGTCCCGCCTTCAAGGCCATGAGGAGCGCCTTGGCCAAATCCTCTCTGGCCACTTCTACCATCTCACCACCACCTTCCCTTGGCACGGAGACTGGCTCTTTTGCAATCCCCCTGTCTCATGACAGCGGAGCCCTTGGGCCTGAGGTTTCCCCCATTGGGGGTTCCCTTCTTCCTGGAGGTCCCTCCGAAATGCTTTCGGACGAACCTCCGAGGAAGAAACAGTGCAAGAGGAAGCACGTCGACTCCCCTGATGAGTCTCTCACCTCGGATACCGACCTCGATGATGCGGAGGGGTCCCCCAAGTCATCCTCGGATGATGTATCCTTTGCGGACATCTTGGAGATCCTTAAACAACGAGGCGACTGGCAGTCCAAACCCCCTTCTGCTGAGGAGTCTGTTTTCCTCAAGGCCTTCGGGGCTCAGCCCTCTGCCTCCTGGGTGTCTCCGCCCTTTGATGAGCTTCTGGATTTGATCTATCGAAGGGCGTGGGAACACCCGGATTCTGTTGAACCGGTGCCAGCTCACCCCAATAAATTCCTTTCGGCTCCCCCTGATAAGGACTTTCTTTCAAAAGGTGTGGCTGTAGATGCCTTGGTGGTGGCATCTGCCACCCAGCAAGATGTGGCAGAGGCTTCAACGTCTGTCCATCCTCCTAATAAGGAGTCTGGGAGCATGGATCGGTACGGGAAGCGCACCCTTGCTTCAGCGACCTTTACATTAAGGTCTCTGAACTACTTGACGCATTTCACGAGACTGCAGAGGGATCTGGTCAAGGAGCTTTCGGATACACTCTCTGGTAACTTACCTGAGCAGTTGGCCCAAACGGTTAACTTCCACTTGGCTACCCTGTCCTCGTTATCCAACTCGTCCATGAGGCTCATTTCTTATGCAGCCGAAGGAGCGAGCAGAGCGGCAGGAACAGGTGTCGCTCTACGGAGACAAGCCTGGCTACGCCTGTGTCACTTTGCGGAGGCCTTTAAGTCTTCCTTTGCCGACGCCCCCTTTGAGGGGTCCTCACTGTTTGGACCCAAGGTAAAGGACACTTTGACTCGCTGCGAACAGGAGGGTAAGACTTTAACTGCCGTAGGTGCCCGGTTTTCCACTCCCTTCAGACCTTATCCCAAGACTCGAAGAGGAGGGAAAATGTGGTTCCGTAAGTCTCAAAAGCCTTACTCATCGCAGCAGAGCGATTCCCCTTCTAGAGGCAGAGGAGGGGGAAATTTTTCAGGGAGATGCTGTCCCAGAGGCGGCGGAGGCCCCTGCAACACTGGAGACCATGAGTCCTTTTGTGGCTCCTCCTCCTTCCAGCATCCCTGAAGGAGTACCCGACTGTGCAGCTCCGGAGCCAGTCGGGGGTCGTTTTTCGAGGCACCTAAAGGCCTGGGCAAATATCACTCAGGACCAATGGGTGCTCCGAATCATCGCCGGAGGTTACACCATCCCCTTCTCTCAACCCCCTCCACCATCCCAAAGAATCCCGGACCCGCCACCCAGTCAACGGGATCTTGCAGCCAGCGAAATATCGAATCTGCTTCAAAAAGGAGTCATCCAACCTGTCCCCGCAGATCAGGCCGGATCAGGGACTTACTTAAGATTCTTTTTGGTACCAAAAAAGACCGGGGACTTGAGGCCCATTTTGGATCTCAGCAAATTAAACCGATTAGTGAAAAAGTCCAAATTCCGGATGGTCACCTTGCAATCCATTCTCCCGCTTTTGGAGAAAGGTGTTTGGATGTGCTCCATAGATCTCAAAGACGCCTATTATCACATTCTGATAGATCAGGTGTCGAGGAGACACTTGCGCTTCAGCCTAGGAGACAGTCATTTCCAGTTCCGTGCACTGCCCTTTGGTCTCACCACAGCCCCCAGGGTGTTCACCAAATGTTTGGCGGTGGTGACTGCTCACCTGAGAAGTCTAGGATTCCAGGTGTTTCCATACCTAGACGACTGGCTCCTAACTGCCACCTCCAGGCATCTACTCTTGAAAGCTCTAGCAGCCACTATCTCTCTAGGCAACTCCTTAGAAATCACCTTCAATTGGACAAAATCCGTATTGCTGCCATCGCAGCGTATTCTGTTTATTGGTGCAGAAATAGACTCAAGGCAGATGCGAGTCTATCTTCCTGCGGAAAGGATAGCAACGTTGCAGTCTCAGGTTCGGGCATTACTCCTCAGACGTCGCTCCAGCGAGAATGGTCCTGCAGCTGTTGGGTTCCATGTCAGCCACCATTCTTCTGGTCCCCTTGGCAAGGTTGCATATGAGGATACTCCAGTGGCTCCTATCAGTCCAGTGGTCTTATCAAGACCTTCCCCTCAGTCACCACATTTTGATCACAGAGACGTGCAAACAGGATCTTCGTTGTTGGCTTCTTTCCTCCAACCTGAATCTAGGGCGACCCTTTGTTCCCCCATCCCCCTCGGCCACATTGACTACGGACGCCTCCCAGACAGGGTGGGGGGGACATTATCTGGACAGGTCGGTCCAAGGCACGTGGCACACCGACGAGAGTCTTCTCCACATCAATATCCTGGAAATGAGGGCGGTGCGTTTAACGTTGCAAGCACTGCACTATCACCTCCCCCAGGGTACGATTGCCATTCAGTCCGACAACATGTCGGTAGTCTGGTACTTAAACAAGCAAGGAGGGACCAGGTCTTACCCCCTTTGCAGAGAGGCCATGAAGGTATGAGATTGGGCGATTGCTACCAAACATTTCCTAGTGGCAACACACATTCCGGGGAGATCCAACGTGATAGCCGACAGACTGAGCAGAACTATTCTCTCCTCTCACGAGTGGTCCTTGAACGACAGAGTGGTAACACAGATTTTCACGAGATGGGGAGCTCCTTGTTGCGATCTTTTCGCAACTCTCCTCAACGCGAAATCCCAGCAGTTCTTCTCTCTCACCCCATTTCCGGGGGAGATCCCCAAGGATGCTCTAGTCCAAGCTTGGCCCCCCGGTCTGCTATACGCTTTTCCACCGGTTCCCCTTCTCCCCAAGGTGATTCAGAAGGCGATTCACTTGGAAAGCAAAATGATTCTAATCGCCCCATACTGGCCTCGTCAAGTCTGGTTCCCCTTTCTTCACAAATATGCATTGGAGGGTCCCTGGTTCCTGGACCAAGTTCCGGACCTCTTGATGCATCAGTCAGGACAGCTCCATCAGTCCCTCCATTCATTAAAGTTAGCAGCTTGGCTACTCCTCTTCCGACCATAGTTTGGAGCCATTCTTTCGACCCTGAAGTCATGCATATTTTGTCCTCAGCCCACAAGACTTCTACTAAAAAGATGTATAGCAGTAAATGGAAGAGGTTTGCTATTTGGGCCCAACTCCGAGGATTAGACCCTTTGACAGCCTCGGTGTCAGAGGTTCTGAAGTTTTTAGCTTCCCTGTTCAACCAAGGTTGTTCGGTGTCTACCATCAAAGTTCAATTGGCTGCTATTTCCAATTTTCACGAGAGTGTAGAACCACCTTTAATGAGCAACAAGTTGTGCAAAGCTTTTATTAAAGGAGCTTGGCTTCTACGGCCCCCTATATCTCATCCTGCACCACCATGGGACCTTAACGTGGTGTTAGGTGTATTAACCTAATCTCCCTTTGAGCCTGCAGCAACCCGTGACTTAAAATTTCTTTCCTGGAAGACTGCTCTTCTTGTTGCTATCACATCAGCCAGGCGAGTTTCTGAACTTCAAGCCCTATGTGTCAAACCACCATACCTGATATTTCACAAGGATAAAGTATCTCTTAGACCAAACCCATCCTTTATACCAAAGGTTTGTTCTAACTTTTGTTTGCAGCAATCACTGGAATTACCGTTTTTTTCCCTAAGTATTCAAACAGAGCTGAGTATACCTTTCACACCTTAGACGTGCACAGACAATTACGTTTCTATTTGGATAGGGCACGCCAAGCACGAAAATCAGATCAACTGTTTGTGTCCTTTTCGGATAGTAAATTGGGCAAAGCCGTCACGAAAGTCACTATTGCCAAGTGGATCAGAGACTGTATCAGTCATATTTATCTCATTTCAAATAAGGAGCTTATAGTTCCAGTGAAAGCTCATTCTACCAGGGCTATGGCCACTTCGGCAGCCTTTCATTCCAAGCTCTCTATTAGTGACATTTGTGCGGCTGCTACGTGGTCTTCTTTACACACCTTTATTTCTCACTACAAATTGGATGTGGCATCTAGGGGTCGAGCTTCCTTCGGTTCCACGGTTCACAGGAGCGTTTTCCAGTGAGCCACCCAGGAATTAGGTGCTAGGGACGCTGTCCCATCTGTAGAGAATGTAGGCGAGATAGGATCACATTACATCTTTTACTTATGTACTTACCATAACTTTAGATGTATGGGATCCATCTCACCTACATTCCTAATAACCCACCCTCCTTCCCCCTGCCTCGTAGACCAGAAGAGACCGGACGATCCGAATTCAACTTCTTCCACTCTTGTAATACCTGGCAATGTTATTTCAACAGTCTATGTGTGTGTGCGGACAAACAAGATCTGGGGAAGCAGTAGTGGTGCATCCTGGGATACGAGGTAACTCAGCCAAAAAGAGACTGCGTTCTATTGTATAGCGGCCGAGTCGGAGCCGAGGATCGGCTCCGAACCCATCTGTAGAGAATGTAGGCGAGATGGATCCCATACATCTAAAGTTATGGTAAGTACATAACTAAAAGTTCACATGGACTTCCTTGTATCTTTGACAAGGTGCACTGTGACATTTGAAACTTGACATCAGCAGTGATGAGCCTTGGTCTGTTTTGTCTTATTTGCGTGATTCTGTACTGATTGTGTAAAATGAACAGACCCATCAAGAAAGGTATTGACAAAGGTCACCTTAGTGTTCACAGCAAATTTTGCCAGTTGTGATGGAAATTAAATGTGCTGGCACTTTCTGCCCTAAGCTGCACCAACCACAGAACTATAAGCTAGATTTATGATGAGGCTGGTGATGGATTACACAGCTTGCAAGTGAGACTGCCTTCTCAGCTTTGGTTGTCTATAAGGCAACTCCTCCAGTGATCAGCTCATTTTGTCAGCCAACTATTGCTGTAATCTTAGCATGTGAGACATGTAGATTACTACCCTCAAGAAAAATGTGGAGGCTTTGTAAATATGCTTCCCATACTTGTCCATTGCCCTTTATTCCTCATCTGAGGAATGGACTGCAGGGCTCTGCAGTATAGGATCCTTTTTAGGGCTACCTGGTTTGAGAGTTTGTATCCAGCAGGTCTTCTCTTTGGGAGGATCTTGTCTGGCTTCCTGAAGGTAGGCACCACCACATCAGTGTTTTTCTATGTAGTTTTGATAATTATGTATACCATTTTGACAACTAGAATGACCACCAGGAAGAGGGCTGGGTGGTCTGGAAGACCTCTTGCAGGATCTTCTCTAGACAGGTACAGACTGGTGGTCATCTAGGGGATGTGAGGAATCAACACCCACTTCTCCCTCAATATCTGGTTGGGGAATTCTTGAAGGAAGTCCCAAGTACTTTCTTGCATTTCTGTTTCATACTGGACTCCTGAGGTGATATTTCCAAGGATGATAAAGAAGCATGTATTGGTTCAGATAGTTGGGTCTGATCTTATAAAAGGCCTCCAGCCCCTTGTCATGCTGAGTGAAAAGGTGGATTGCTAAATGTTCAGAGAAAGAAATGTCTCCTGTTGAGGTTGATTATATAGTTGGAGCAGGCACTAAGAGCAGGAAAATATAGGATAGTCTACATAGCTGGTGTTGGGATCTGTGTCAAACACCACACCTGAGTCCAAGCATACTGACCTCTGCTGCCTGGAATTTTATTCAGTCAAGGCTGATACTAACAGCAGATTCATTAGGATTCAGCCTGACCTCCAACAATGGGACTGAAGTATTTGGTAACACTAATCCTGACATAAAGAGCCTCGACTCCAAAGGTTGGAAAGCTAACCCTGCCAATATCAGTACCGAGCCCAATGCTGTTGCCAAAACCAAACCCAATACGAGTAAACTGAGCACTGGGCCTGATACCGAGACCACAGCCAACCTTGACACATCTCTTGACATCAACATCAGTACCCAATGGTTCGAGCCTGAGAAAGGATGAATGGTCTGACCTGAGAGTTAGCCAGAATGAAGAAACAAACAAGTAAGACTAAACTCAGATTAGGGACAAACTGTGAAACTGTTTACACAAAATAATGAATTTTTGATTAAAAGAGCCAGAGCCAATTTCTTTGATGGTAGCTCAGTACAAAATAAAAGAGCTCTAGAGAGGAAGCTAGTTTGCAGAGTGTTGTGGATAAGAGAATGAGCTAATAACCTGAAAAAGTTTCAGATGCTGAACTGACTAAAAAGGCCTACAGCTTTAGTTTTTTTTAATTGGGTGAGGATGGACTTCTTAATACCAGGTCTATACTTCTTCCATACCAAATTGTACAATTAGATTATTTCTATTTCTTCTGTCTATCTTCATGTCTATATCTTGCTCATGGCATTGAGGTAGCATATTGGAATTCTTACAGTTGAATAACCGTACTTCTCCCAAACCAGATAAATGAGTTTATCTGTGTATCTCCACATCTAGGAATTGTACATCATATATTCTGGGTTGTTCTGCTTTGCCATTAAATGCAGCAGGTACATAACGTTTTTAAATAGTAAGAGGTAAGTCTATTCTCATATTTGCTCTTTACACTTTTTTGCAACTCAGCAAGATTTTTTTAAGGATCTATCATAGTACAGTTTCTGTCTGATGCCTTTCATGTAGTAATTCAAGTTGCTTTCCTCTCATTTTCAGGGAATATGAGATGGGTACTTTAGCTTTAAGATGTCTTCCCATTTTAACAGTTGTGCTGGTGAAAGTCCACCAATTGCAAAGGCATATTTCTGTATTTAGACCTCAAAAACAGCAATATGAATTTTCAGAACCGTCACATTTTATCAGACATTTTTATGGTTTAGACCATACATTCTCTTTCCCCACTGTGCTGCAGATATCAAAGCCTTGATCTGTATGTTTAAATTCCTATTTTTTCAAATATGTTTGGAATCATTGGCTTATGAATTGTAGATCATTGTCTGATATACCTCATCTGGTATACCATGTGTAGCAGATATATTTAATTTCTGAGATAGCATTGTCACTGGTAGTCTCACATTATTCTGTTTCTGGGTATTTTTAATAATAGCTAACTAAAAGAAAATAATAGGTATCTTTATACTGAAACTGATCTAGTATTGTATCCAGTAGCATTGCCTCTCTTTGATTCTAATTTATGAATATTTTGCAGATTTCACACCTTTGAGCTATTTGACTAGTTGTTGTGTCTTTCGGCTTTTCCCAGTTAGGGGTCACCACAGCGGAACTCCGGTCCGCTAATGAATGGCAGTAGATTTTTACGTGCCGAGTTGCCAGCTCTGACGCACAACCTTCAACGAAGGTATGCCCATTCACGCATGTCTTCACACAGAAGACGCTCTAGCTGAGAATCGAACAGGACAACGTCTTACTGTGAGGCGACAACGCTACCGCAGCACCACCACTGCAGTCTAGCTATTTGACTAGTCAGCTCATAAAATAAAAAGATCATGTGCTCCTCCCTTACCTTGTATAATTCTTAGATGACTCATGAATTTGGTGTAACTTGGCATGGTGCAGCTGAGTATGAATGACAGCTGTGTCACCTTTGGACATTAAGCCTTGTACGCACAAAAGCTCCCCATTTTGTGGAAGTCTAGTCTTGTATCTGGATGCAATAACTTAGCGTTGTCGGACCATCCATTCATAATTACATTTCATACCAACTGCATTTCTGTGTCTTCTCATGTACATATTCTTATGTCTTCAAGCTTCTAGGCTGATATATGCAGTTGTGAGACAATTCACATAACTTCCTAATCTTTTTATAGCAAGTCTTTACACACTTGCAAATATGTTCTAAGTATATTGACTGTGTGCTTGAGTTTATCTTTTTGTACTGAACTTGAAGACCATAGATTTTGTTAAAAATAGTGCTATTCATTGAAGTCTAGTCTGTGCTTTATGAAAACATATTTTTGAATACATACAGTGGAGGTTTACACTCTAACTCCATAATGAGGGGCATCCTTAAGTTTGGCTGTAATGGTTAAAGTGTTTACTTCACAAACACAAGGTACACAGTTTGATTGTCATTAACCTAGTAGTCACCTATGAACCTATGAGTGTTTTACCACTGACATAACAATGAAACATTTGACAAGTAAAAGTGATGGTGAGCATGTCAAGCATCCAGAAAAATCCTTCGCCCGTATGCTACTGAGGTAACGCTCCAGCAGCAGTATTGCTCCAGACCCTTTTTAACTAGCATCCGCTTGAAATGTAATTATTTGAGACACATTATAATGTTTTAAATTAGATGCCTGAATAACTTTTGTGGATCTTGCCAAAACCAAGCAGCTTCATGATTTATTAGCTTTCCTGGCTGATTCAGTCATATCTGACTAGTCTGACATTAACTTGGAAAGATGTTGCATCATTCAAGGGAATCACACAAGATATGGCTTGGTATGGGGTTTCTGCATATTCATTATGGTTTTGACTTTATCAGAGTCTGGTTGAAGATCTTGAAAAGTAAAAACATGTCCTGGGTGCTTGAGAGTAGACACACAAATCTGATGCTTTTTTTTTTTTTTTTTAGTTCTAAACCTTTTTGTCTGTCTGTTCAGCAACTTGATACATCTGGCTCGTATTCTTGTTTAGCAGTTCCTCAGACTTGAAGCTCATCTGTTATATTTGCCACTTTCTAGCTCTTCAATCATCTGATATACTGCTGTTTGAAACACATCTGAGGCATATAATATTTCAAAAGGCAGTCTTAGAAACGTGTATCCATGCAGAGGATGTTGATTGTGCAATGTGAACTGCTTTGTCTAATCACATTTCACAAAATCCTTGTTTAGCCTCAAGTACCAATGAGGACTCAGCATCATGCAGGATTGTTTAACACTACATTCAAGTCTTTGAAGTAAATGTTTTATTTAATCAGTTTTTAAGTTTTGAAGACCTAAACATATCCAAATGTTGTCTTCACAGGGAAATATAAAAAATAAAGTACAATAAGCTGGTTGCATAAGTGTGCACACCCTTTAAACTAATACTGTTTTGAAACACCTTTTGATTTAATTACAGCATTCAGTCTTCTTTGGTAGGAGTCTAAAAGCATGACACATCTTGACTTGGCAATATTTGCCCACTCTTCCTTGCAAAAGTGCTCCAAATCTGTCAGATTGCAAGGGCATCTCTTGTGCACAGCCCTCTTCAGGTCACCTCACAGATTTTCTATTGGATTTAGGTCTGGACTCTGGCTGGGCCATTCCAAAACTTTAATTTTCATCTTCTGAAGCCGTTCTTTTGTTGATTTTGGATGTATGTTTGGAGTCATTGTCGTGTTGAAAGGTGAAATTCCTCTTCATTTTCAGCTTTCTAGCAGATGCCTGAAAGTTTTGGGCCAAAAGTGACTGGTATTTGGAACTGTTCATAATTCCCTCCACCTTGACTAAAGCCCCAGTCCCAGCTGAAGAAAAGCAACCCCAAAGCATGATACTGCCACCACCACCATGCTTCACTGTGGGGATGGTGTTATCTTGGTGATGTGAAGTGTTGTTTTTGTACCAAATGTACCTTTTGGAATTGTGGCCAAAATGTTCAGGTCTATATTATAAACTCGAAGTTACGGAACATCGAATACCATATGGTAGACACCATATGATCGAAGTTCCATAACTTCGAAAATAAGATAAAAAAAATGAAACAACAAAAACTTACCCTGACGGGTTAAACCAGGGGGGCAAGCCCCCCTGCACCCACCCACACTACTTAAATATACAAACTCTGAGATCGCGCTACAGTGTAGGAAAGGGAAATTTTCCATTTCCGCACCATACTCCGTTACAGTGCAATCTCGGATTTGGTATATTTAAGTAGTGGGGGTGCAGGGGGGCTTGCCCCCCTGTCTACACTCTTTAGGTTTTTTGTTTTTAATCTTAAAATTATTTTAATTGTAATTCGATGTTTTAATAGTTCAATGCATAAAGTTTGATGTTTATCCATTCGCACTATTAAACTTTTGTTATAATGATATGAACCCAAATGTTCAACCTTGGTCTCATCAGACCATAACACATTTTCCCACATGCTTTTGGAAGACTTGATGTATTGTTTTGCAAATTTTAGCCAGGCTTGGATGTTTTTCTGTGTAAGAAAAGGCTTCCGTCTTGCAACCCTACCCCCATAGCCCAGACATATAGAGAATTCCGGAGATTGTTGTCACATGTAGTACACGACCAGTACTTGCCAGAAATTCCTGCAGCTCCTTCAGTGTTGCTGTAGGTCTCTTGGCAGCATCCCTATCCAGTTTTCATCTTGTCTTTTCATCAGTTTTGGAGGGATGTCCAGTTCTTTGCAATGTCACTGTTTTCCCATATTTTCTCCACTTTTGATGACTGTCTTCACTGTGTTCCATGGTATATCCAATGCTGTGGAATTTTTTTTGTCCCCTTCTCCTGACTGGTACCTTTCAACAATGAGATCCCTTTGATGCTTTGTAAGCTCTCTGCAAACCACAGCTTTTGCTGTAGCAGGCAACTGAGTAAATGTCAGGAAAATCATACTAGGACAGCTGAACTTTATTTGGGGTTAATCAGAGTATTTTTTACTGATGGCAGGTGTGTACTCAAGAAGACTGAATGCTGTAATTAAATCAAAATGTGCTTTAACAAAGTATTAGTTTAAGGGTGTGCACACTTATACAACTAGTTTATTGTACATTTTTTATATTTTTCCCCCTAACAGATTTTTTTGTTTTTCAATTGAATTGTACAGGCTATAGGCCACATTAAAGATGGGAAAAGTTTTGAAATTATTTATTGTAGTCTCATATGAGATGAAAGAAATGCAAATTCAGATTTGGCATCTTAGATTATTTAAAGTATATTCAAACAACAATATTACCCCACATGGTTTGAGAGGTAGGGCACAAACTTTTGTCAAGGGGTGGATGAAACTTTATTAACTCAATGGTAACAAGTACAACATTCCTCTTCTATGAGTTTTGTCAAGATTTTAATAGAATTCTATGAATGTGGAATCATGACCTTGACTGCAAATATAGGTGAATTATGCACTAAGTTGCAAGAATACAAAAACCATGACATATCAAGAACAGGTTTCCTTATTGTCAGACAGTTTGATACAGTTAGAAGAAGATTTAAAAGCTAGAATGATTAAGAAGTTTCAGAGAGATGTCAGGGACTACTCCACAGGTAAACCATTTGCACTTAAGAAAACAGTTGTTTACTAATGATAAATCAGGGCCAGTTCAGCCCAATTTTAAGGAGAAAAGAAAGAGATCTATATTGAAAAATACTAAATCTACATCTGATACATCAGGGGATGAATTCTGTTCCAATACAGATAATGAAGGAACCGTCTTGCATAGCTCTCCACCTGTTAAAAAGGGCGATGTGAATTTCCCTTTAGGAGATTTAGGTGGGGAGGGAGGAAACATAGAGGAAACGGGAACAAGTTTGGAAGCAATGTTGGCAGTGTTAACACGCAAATAGATGACTGCTTGAATGTTTACAACATTTCATCTTTGGAACTTACACAAACAGAGCAGAAATTGTTGAATAACGGTATGAGTTTTGTCCCCCAAGTTTATGGTGTCAGAATTTTCCTTTGCACAAGATGTTATTGATTTTTGCCGTAAAATCAATTTAAAATTATATTTTGCAGATTTGGAGCCAGGTGTTGAAAATTTAAAAAACTTTAGGTTTAGAACCTCTAATTTTGTACCTCCTATGAATAAAAATGTGGCTATTTTCCAAAATTTGGTATTGAAAGAGTTAGATTTTTCAAATGCCAAAAATGTAGAACATTTTCAAAATAATATCACTAGGGTGGAACACATGGCCCTACGTAGTTTGAGTCAGAATAAGGAGATAGTCATTAATCAGGTGGACAAAGGGGGAGCCGTAGTCATCTGGGATTGGCATATGTATCATATTGAAGCTATTTGTCAACTTTTAGATCAACAATATTATCAACATATGGCTTTAGATCCTATAAATATTTTTGAAGCTGAAATTGACAATTTTTTTAATCTTGGCTTGTGAAGAAGGCATCATGTCCAAGCATGATAAATACCCACCGTATGGTAGTGAATCCTACTAAACAGATTTTTTTATATGCGTCCCAAAATACATAAAAACTATGAAAAACCTACGGGTAGACCTATAGTGTCGGGGTGAGGTTCTTTAACTGAACCACTATCTGAATATTTAACAAAATACTTGAAACCATTGTTGACACATGTTAGAGCATGGATACATGGCACTTCACAATTTTTGAACATCATAAACAATATACAGTTGGAAAAAGGTTGGATATTATGCACCTAGATTTTAATGCATTATATACAAATATTCCACATTGGGCTGGTCTATTAGCACTTGACATTTGGCTATCTCAAGTTCCCCTTTATCCACATGGATTTAATACATTCCTTTTATGCTTAACTGAGCATGTGCTTAATAAAAATATTTTCTATTTTGACAATGTCTGCTACTTACAACTTAAGGGCACTGCAATGGGAGTGTCTTTCGCTCCCATCTATGCAGACCTATTTATGGGCTATGTTGAACATCCTTTAATCTATGATATGAGCCATAACTTATTTTTAGGGGAAATAGATATCTGGTGTCATTATTTGGGTGATTGTTGACTAATATGGAGGTCAGATGAGCACTATTTAATTGAGTTTTTTGAATATCTCAATGAAAATAAATGGGGAATCTATTTTATATTGAATTATCATCGGAAAATGGTGACTTTCTTAGATGTAGAGATTAAAGTACTAGAAGATACATTATGTAGTAATGTTTAAAGGAAATATCCCCAGTTTAATAATTTGCTATATGCCTCCAGTTGCCACCCCCACATGTCATTAAGAGCATTCCTAAGTTTCAGTTTTTGAGACTGAAAAGAATATGCTATCTACTACGGAAAGTTATAATGTTCAAACAGGTGATATGGCCCATAGATTTTATGATAGAGGCTATAAGAAATTTGATGTTGATATAGTCAGGAAGGGGTTCATGAAGTTAATAGACAACAAACTCTTGTATATAAAGATAAAAATCCTAGATCTGAAGCCATATTTAGATTCATAATGGAATTTGGGGGCAATACCAGACAGTTACAAGGGATTATACATAAACATTGGGACATTTTCTACACGGAGGACAGATTTTCTCAGTTTTTGCCATCTAGATGTAGGTTTGGATACAGAAGAGGAAAGAATTTGGGGGGGGGCTGGTTCAATCATTATAAAAGGGAAAGATGATACATAAAAGTTTGCAAACCACCTTATTAGGTGGCCCAGTAATGGGCAGTTTTCCATGTGGACGCTGCAGATTTTGCAGTATGGTCCCAAAACAAAGTTCATTCACGTCCTTTAATTGTCCTAAAGTTTTTGATATAAACGTTTTTGGAAATTGCAGTAGTGATTGGGTGATTTATTTGGTTAATTGTACTTGCCCTGCTTTTTATGTTGGGCAAACTTCTCGCCCATTCAAATGCAGAATATCAGAACAAGATGTGGCATTAAATGTCATAGGAATACAAATGCCTTATATAAACATCAGGTTTTACAACCTTCTGCTAGGTTTAGATTTACAGTGATAGATAAAATAAATAAGCCAAACAGTTCTTCAGAAAATTTACATTCCCTTTTGGATTGTAAAGAAAAAATGTGGATAATAACATTGGGTGGTCTTTTTACTCCAAGACTTAATGAACAATTGCGATTAGATAATTGTGCACCATTTAATTGCAAAGTGTGTGTATATATATATATATATATATATATATATATATATATATATATATTGTTACTGAATTGTTATATTGCACTGATGAAGGCTTTATGCTGAAACCGGTATGCTGTATCACCCTTTGGGTGGTTGATTTTTTTATATTTTTACACATGGGTAATCTTGCCCATATATTTTGTATTAAAATTCTCTTGAGTGGAATCTAGTGCTGGCTTAAGTTTTTTGAATTTAGCTCATTTTTTTATATCACAAAAACCTGGCATTTTAACAGGGGTGTGTAAACTTTTTATATCCACTGTATAAGGCAAAATGTCCATTTAAATGTTTACTTGAAAATATTTTTTCATGTTTACATATTCTTTGACCCTGAGCTCCAGGCACTTGCTATCCAGCCTGCTACCAGTCAGGAGTGTAATACCTGCAATTGAGTTAATCACACCAATTGTTTCACAAGCATTATGATCCAGAATATTTGGTTGTTTTAATTGTTTTTCGAGTACACTGTTTGAAAAGCCAGCTTGTATTTTCACACTTATTTGCAATCAAGTAAAGTTTGACCCACTGGCTTCAGTTTGTGCTGGAAATACATCAGTAGAGTGTATGGAGAAGTGTGCAATATATTAAGATGATTCAAAATCCTAAACTTAGTTTTTGACAGTATATTGCACTGTGTACCAGTATCAAGCTTAATGGTAGTATTCTTGCCTGTAATCACAATTTTTTCTGAACAACAATCCTCATCATCAGCAGCAAAAGTGATAATCTTTCTACTGCCTGAATTATGTGTTGTATTCACAGTATTCAACTCTAATGTTCCACAGACATTTCAGTTTTGTTCTATTCCTTTGCCTTTACCACAAGCAAATCTCACTACATAGCATTATTTAAAATGTTACATACCTTTGAGAAATAGTTATGACTTTTGCATAGCTTACAATTATAATTAATGGTTCTGCAATGTCCATTATCATGCCTGAGCCATATTGCTTGCACTCTGTGTGACCCTGAGACACCATCTTGGATATCCACATGGTTTTATTATCATTTGTATATCTGTTATTCATTTTGAGCTTTATTTTGCAATTGTGTTTTGCAGACTTGTAGTTCTTCGGTGTTTTTAAGCTCACCCACAATACCCATGTCTATTTTTTATCAAGTGTAAAGTCTGCTTCTTCTAATAGTCTGCCTCTGGCTTTAACATGTTTAAAACCAAACAGAATTCTGTCTCTTATCAGTGAATCATGCAAGTCACCACATTCCCACTCACAATCTTCCCCCCTTATTTCAGTTCAGCCACATAGGCATGTATTGAGTCTTCAGTCTCTTGAATTCTAATGAAAAATAAAGGCTTTACATATGGAAAAATATTCTTTTGTTGGTAGTATGCTTTAAACCTCTCTGTCTCTCTCAGGACTGATTATTTGGTCTGTCTTCATCTTTAAGTTTGAAAATGTTAAAATATCTTAATATCTTCCTTACAT
The DNA here is from genome assembly GCF_019279795.1 of Protopterus annectens. Classification (NCBI taxonomy): domain Eukaryota; kingdom Metazoa; phylum Chordata; order Ceratodontiformes; family Protopteridae; genus Protopterus; species Protopterus annectens. Next base: position 1,950,167,446 of record NC_056743.1, read on the forward strand.
ATAACCCAAAGGAATACCTTGCATTTCTCTTGCCTTTCAGCAGTTCCACTTGCAGTGAGATACTGCTCAAGTTTTTGAATCTAGGATTTCCAATTTTTAGATGTGTCCCTGCAACTTCAGGGGTGTTAGTGCTTGTCGTGAAAACAACTTCAGCGAAAAATGAAAGCAACAATTAGTAAAATTCATTGCTTGCATGAGTAAGACTGACTGAAAAAAGTAATTTTATTTTATCATGTTTTAGTGAAAATATGGTGTTGCCTATTTCAGCATTAGTAATTTGAAAATGTGAAAGCAGAACTATAAACATTTCAACAACTGAAAAAAAGAGACTGTCTTATCATTGCCCACTGCAGTGATAATGTAGAGGTGTCTTTTAACAGGAAGGATTCACAGAGTATAGAAAGCTTCAGATGTTCTAAAATTCAGTACAGCACAAAAGTAGTGTTTGGTGCTAAAGTAACCGTAATTCTGACATTGTGTAATCTACATACACATTAAAATATATGTGGTGTCAAGGTGATCAGATGAAAAGGCATTATATATGATGTGTGTTCAACAATAGCTTTTTCTGCACTGCACTATGAAGAAACCAAATGGCACACAGACCCAAGTATCACTAATCCTCTTTAAAAATAAATGTAGCTACAGTATCTTCACTGTATGTATCATGAATTCCCTTTAAATCCTTGAATTAACATAACATCATTGCATATAACAGCGAGATAACATCAGTGAAAATTTAAATGAATGAATTCTCGAAACGGTGTATTTTGCCTCCGAGCAACTAATTACTCGGCCACCATGGTGAACTTTGCTCTTTTCTCCACTGTAGTGTGATCTCAGAGTTAGTATATTTAGTTGGGGGGTGTGGGGCAAAGCCCCCACTTCTGTGGATTTAATTTGCTTCGTTTTTTGTTTTACTTATTGGTGGCCAAGTGGTTAGTTTCTCTGAGGCGAAATACACCGTTCCAGTTCATTCTTTTAAATTTTTGCTGACATTGTGCTGCTGCTATGCATTAACATTATGTTAATTCAGTGTAATGACGTAGATCCATATCACTTATATTCCCATATAGTACAAGTCTCATTTAGGAAAAGAACACAGGTTTATTCAGTTTCAAAGAAAACCCTGTCCAAATAGTTGTTTAACTGTACTTATTTCTGTTAGACAGACATAAAAACAGTAACTAAGGGTTACAGTCTATTCTTTCGAATCAGAAAATACTATGTCTGCCCTTTTCAAAGTGTTTCTGTCCAATTATTTGTGAGGTTTCTACCTAGATTTCCATTCACACACTTCCAGTATTTGCTTTGGCTGAATTCCAGGGATGTTGCAGACTGTTATCTCATTTCTGGGAGCTGAGGGTACACTGCTTGGTACCCCAATCAGATTTTAATTCCCGCAGCAATTTTTCTCCTGCATTTGAATATTTATTGCTATAGTGAGCATGATAACACAACTGTAATTCTCTTAAATGCTACATTCCATAATAATTCAATGTACTGGAGGGCCATCCTTTACTCTCCTAAGGATCTGGAAGTTTATATGTTGCTAAAACACCTTCAAGTCACAGTAAGACATCTGGTGATGCTGTAGTATCTGAATAAATATAGCGGTACCAAGTCTTATCCTCTGTTAATGGAATCCTGTCAAGTCTTGGATTAGATGCTGTCACGTAACAGGTCTTGCAGATGTTCATATGTTAATGCTGGCTAACTGCCCCTGTGGGTAATTTTAAGCCTAGCTAATTATCCTATTTGAGAATTAAACCCTGCACTTTGGGTCTGTAAGGTGAACACAGTAACCATTATACCAACCCCACTGACATGGTGGCCTACATCTCTGGATATCTGAATCGCTGAGATGATAGCCTAGATTGTCCCCAGATTTCAGGATCATCTTGAGCATCTGTGGATGATGCTCACCTACTTGTGTTTTGTACAGCTAAGGAATAAATCAAGAAAATATGTTTCCCATTTAGTGCCATTTCCTTCAGCAAGATGGAGTGTATACAAGAATGAGTCGTCTTTTTGTCATGGAATGTCTTTTCACCCTGCTATTTCTACATCCTCCAAGTCTCCTAGTGAGTGTGATAGTAGAGTGCACCAGTATCATTTTAATCACCATTTGTAGTTCCAGACAACATAGGTTCATAGGTGTTTACTAGGCTAACAACCTCAAGGGCCTTTTTAAGCCTAGCCATGCATCCACAATCTCTGACAAGTTCTGATACCCTTGATAAATGTAAGCATAGGCCTGGGAGATAAATAATGTATATGTTACCTGTTTGCATTAGAGACATAGATGCCAAACCATCCAGTTGTCCAAGTTGCACTTGAAATGGGTTAGGGAGGAATTCTGCTTCACATGGATGGGGAGCCTGTTCCATAAAGGGGGTAGTTTCTGGGATGCATACCTATCTCTCCAGTAGGTCCTATTTATATCACAGGTAAGGTTTAAGTCTTTAGAATGGATAATTCTGCTACTGTTTGTTTTGTAGATGTGCAGGAGGTCCATCAGACTGGGGTCTGACAATGCCCTGTATGCCAGGCATAGATCTCCCCTCAAAAGCCTGTAGGAGACAGAATACAAGGATAAGGCCTTGAGGTGGTCTGCATAGGACATATTACTTCCGCCCTGTATTCTTTTAGTGAGGAACCTCTGTGGACGTTCCAGTTCTTGGATATACCTGGTTAGGTACATACCAACTGGGGCAGTATACTCAATGATAGGTCTGATGAATGCTGAATACAGTGGAATAATGACTTCCTTGGACTTAGATGCCTTACCTTTGTTTATTAGTTGCGCAACATAGAATGATTTCCTCACCACTGTAGACACGTGATGATCAAAGGCTAGATTACTATCTATGTGTGTCCCTACGTCCCTGACTACTGGGTTAACTCTAAGGGGTGTGTTGTCAGTATGATAGTTACTAGGGATGGATGGCTTCCCAAAGGATACTATTATGCATTTGTTTGTATTTAGTTTTAGTCCATGACTGTGACACCAGTTGTTTGTCTGTGTCAGCCCCTCCTGGAGAACATTTGTGTCAGTGTGAGATTCAATGACAGCTCCTAATTTCCAGTCATCTGCAAATTTAGTCATCCAGAGACCACTGACATTGGCCTTGACTTCTGAGAAGTAAATTCCAAAATGGAGTGGTCCAAGGACTGATCCCTGAGGGACTCCACTTGTGACTGGCCTCTTTGTAGAGGTGGACTCCCCAATTCTAACTTCCTGGATCCTGTCTGTAAGCCAGTTGGCTATCCACCGGGTGACATATGGGTTTGTAGCTAACCTCTTTAAGATTGTCAACATTGCCTGAGTGGGGTATTGTATCAAATGCCTTGGCCAGGTCAAGGTAGGCAGTGTGACCAATGTTGCCCTCATCCATTGCTTTGGTGACCTTCTCAAAGAATTCCACCAGGTTGAGTAGGCAGGATCTGCCGATGATGAAACCAAACTGGGTTGGGTCCAGTGTCTGGAGGTTTACTATATCTCTTTCGATCATCTCCATGATAATTCTTTCCATGTCTTTACATATAAGACTAGTGAGACTTATGGGTCTGTAGCTTCCAGGGTCTGTAGATGGCCTACCTTTGTGCAGAGGGATGACTGTTGTCGTTCTCCATTCATAAGGCACAGAGCCTCTTTGGAGGCTACAGTTAAATAGTAATTCCAGATGCCCTGATAGGCCATGTTTCATGCTATTTAGAAAGCATCCTGGGATATTGTCTGGGCCCATTGATGCAGTGTTCTTGGTCTTAAGCAACAGCATTAAGGACCTGTTCCCTAGTGATAGTAGGGGGAGTTATATTTGATGATATTTCCTGAAGGAAGGTTGAGGGGGAGAAAGGAGTAAAGTTGGAGCTGAATTTAACAGCCAGGAGGTTTGCTATATCTTCTGGCTCAGTTTAGGTGGCTGCATTTACAGTGAGCTCTGCACACACTTGTGTATTGCCTTTGAGGTTGTGGATATAGCTAAAGAATGCTTTATGGTTGTCCTTGGCCTGGGAGGCCAAACTTACCTCAAATTTGTCTTTGGTAGACTTATTTGTCCTCTTGAGTTATTTGTTTAGTTTGATGAGAGTGCGTTTATCCTGCTGGGTGCTGCACCTCCTAATTTTTGCCATGATTTTCTTCCTCCTGTTAGACATCCGATTCATTTTGTGATTCCACCAGGGTGGCTTGTTTTTTGAGTTAGTTCTGTGCAGCAATTAACATGCTTGTACGGGGTTTCTGTGAAAAGTTCTGCTTAGGCAGAAGTGTTCTCAGGGTTTATGGGGGCTTGAAATTTTGTCAGGTTCTCATTTAATAGCAGGAGGTTAGCCTTAGAATAGTTCCTGAATATTCACGGTTTAACTGGGAGTCTAGGTTTTATTTTTACTTCAACAGAGACCATTTTATGGTCTGACCTTACCAGGGAAGGCATCACAGTAGGGGGTGTTCAGCAGTATCCCATATTAGTGAGGACCAGATCCAGTATGGTTGCACCACTGGTTGGTATATTGACTATCAGGTCTAGGGAGTTTGTGTTTACAAAATCCAGGAATCTCTGTGCATGTATGTTTGATGGTGTATAGGATTCCCAGTTAACTGTGGGGTAATTAAAGTCACCCATGAATATGGTATTGGGATGGTTAGTGTTTCTAATAAGTTTAAATACATGATATGGGTTTTCTGAATCATAGAGGTGGACCTATAACTTGCAAGGAAGTGGCACTGGATTTTACCTATGGTGATTTGAACATGGAGCAGCTTAAGTGCATTGTCCTGTTTGACCAGCCTTGAAGTATATTTATTTTTGATGTAAATAGAGGCACCTCCACCTTTAGTCCCTGCCTGTGAAGTAGCTGGTCTAAATGTGTGGAAGGCATTATAACCTTGTACTGTTGGTGTGCTCTCCGTGGCTTTAAACCATGTCTCAATGACCGCGCTGACATCAGCATTCTCTAGGGTAAAGAGAGTTTGTAGGGAGTGGAGTTTTTTTATGGTTATCTATCTGTCAACCACTTAATGTGGAAGACTTGAGTTCTCAAGTATGATACTTAGCCTCGATTGTTTCATCTGAGAGGTCAGACTTGACAGAGCATAGCTTCAATAAGATGGTATCTTTTCTTTCTGGCCTTTTTTAAGGATTGTTGTAGATTCTGACACTGACTCAGAAATACCTGATCTAGCTTATTTACTTGCTAAGAAAAATCACATATTTTTTTCCTGAGAAGAGGGTTATGGGCTTTCTTTTAACCCGACCAAAGAATAACCTGCCTCAGATACCTCTCTGGCTAAGTTTGAGGTGTTCCACCATTAAGCTGCATTCATTGTTAAGTTTGCTTTTAAAGCCTGGTGGGAGTCAGATCTTTAACTGAACATAGGCTATTAAAGAAGGTTTGGTGGGTGTTCTCATTGGACCCAAGTTCATAATAAAAGGGGCATTTTCTTTACAGTTTCAAGCAAGAATCTTTTGCAGCTTTCAGACATGCATTTTAAAAGATTATTTTTCTAGCTGTGGCGACCCCTAACCGGGAAAAGCCGAAAGACACAAAAAAATTTTTCTAATACTCAGTACAACATGGCAAATGTGTATTCTGATGCAGTACCAGGTTATAGGGATGAAAGCACTTAATACTGGACTGGGTTTCAGTAAAGGTGGGTTTTTAACCATTCATGCCCTCACTACAGTGCGGTTTCTTATTTTTATGGTTGTAGTTTGTTTTTATGCACTGTGCAGGTTTTAGTCTGTGTTTCTGGTCAAATTGGTGTTCGAGGGTGAGATGGAGTCCTTAGACCATTTTGGTCTCTCCACCACTGCTGTATCTGATTCAGAGTTTATACACTTGAAAGAAGAAGTGGCTGTTTTTAAAGTAAACCTTACTAAACTTATTGAATTGCTTACTCTGAAGGAGTCCACTAACAACTCTAATATTCAAAAAGCTACAGGTTCCCATTCCACTTTGGGGAAATGAAGAGAAGTTTCCTCCGGTTGCTTTGGCAACACAAATCCTGGTGCTTCTTTTTGTCACTTGACTGGTTCCACCAGTGGAGGAAAGAAAAAGGTTGGAGAGAGATGTCCCCTTGGTGACAACACCAACGCGGATTATAATGTGGATTTTATAACAAACCAGCAGCATTCTTCACACCGGGAAAGGAGATTGAACAGCAGCGAACCACCAGGTACTGTATTAAATTTGGGGTCTGGTATTAGGCCTTGCACTGTTGAAAGAATTGTTACTTCCACTCAGAGTTCGCTTACGAAGGGCAGTACTTCTTATTCAGATGCCAATGCTGTTTATAACCTTAATCAAAAAGTAAAGGGCCTTTTGCAAAAAGACTGTGGTTTTTCAACAGCTCAGGGAAGCGTTGTACACAATCAAGTTGGTACTAACGATAGTTCTAACAACGGAGATTTTAATTCCCTAAGAGACATGATTTTTTTTCTTTGAAAAGAGACTGAATAAATGCATATCTATATAGATTGACATTGCTTATTTTAAGGAATGCAGTTCTTATAAGGATGTACCCCAGGGTTTAAGATTATACAGATTTCCATTTGGGTTGTTTTACGATGATGATACCATTTGGGACTTAGTCAACTTTTTTGACCAGTGTGGTTTAGAAGTTTTAAAAAAGATTTTGTACTATAATGAAAAGCAAAGGGACTTCCTTAGCCAGGAAATAGAACGTTTGGATAATAGGATTCGTAATGACTTGCTTTTTAATGAATATCAGGGTCTATATTGTAAAGTGTTGGAGAAAGTAGAAAAGAAATGTAACGTGTTGTTTTTTAAAAAGAAACATAAGCTAGAAAGAGACCTAAAACAATACAACAACAAAGTGGCATACCCAGTTTCACATCTGTCTGTTTCCTCACAAAAAGCGAACAATATAATTGAATACAGTTATAGTGATATAGTGAGAGATGGGCTAATTGGTGGGGAGAGGGACAATGGGGGTAACTACAATAATACCCCTGGTGGAGGAATGGATCAGGATTTTCAGCTTCTAAGACACTTGGAGAGGTTGGCAAACAGATATACAGAGAAATGGGAGCACAATGTGAGGTATTATCCCCAGAAGCAGAAGATGAATTCCCACAAGGGAAGGGGCAAGTACATGAATTTATTCTTAATGGGAAAAAGATAGCAAACTCATTTAATGATTTTAATATTTATAACTACACCAATAGAGTTATCACCAAAGAATACTTTAGTCTATTTTCCAAGGATTTTAAATTTATGCCTAAGAGGAAAGTAGATGTAGCAGATAGTACTTTGGAATTAAAACTATACATGAGGAAATTGAACTTCAGTATTATGTTCTCTGGGCAGGGGGAAGGCCCAAGTGAGAGGCTGGATAATGTACATCAAGTACCTAAAAGGAAGAGTACATTCAATCCCCCTCTTCATCCCTTATTGTGTGTTTATGACAGACTGTAATGGAGGATATTTATAAGATCTATCACAGGAACAAAAAAGATTTATTGGAATCTTAATAAAGATGAAAACCTCCTACTTCAGGAATATTTATTTTGTGGAAAGGTTTGAGGGAAGAGATTCAGGAGTTTGTGCATTATTTGAATAACACCACTGAATTCCTAGAATTTACCCATAATTTTCACATCTCCAAAATTAACTACTTGGACATGAGTATTTCACATTCAGATGAATGTTTCAGGTCCAATATATATTGCAAATAAACCTTCTGTAATTCATATTTACATTATTCTTGCAACTACCCAATAGCCCAAGAAAGGAGTTTAGTGAAGGGATAATCCTACTTTGTGAACATCAGAAATTAATTGGATAAAGTAGGAAATATGTTTTGTGAAAGAGGATATCCAAAAAATGGTGTGGTGGATCAGATTCTTGAGGACGCTTATAGCAAATGGGGAGAACAATATAAGCTCCTGTTGGGTATTGGTCTTGGAAATTATCCGACTGAGAAATTGGAAACTTCAAAAAAGTTTGAGAAGGCTTGAGTGTTACAATATAACCATCTATCCAGAGAAATAAAAATGCTTTCAAGAAGAATTGGAACATATTTAAGGTTAACCCTGAAATTTATAAAACACTTTGTGAAACGCTGTCCTTCATAAATAAAACAAATGCTAATTTCAAAAGACTAAATGAAGTAAATCAGTGAACCCCGACAATCACCAAACAAATAAGAAAAATGGTTCACAGATAGAATGAGTGTTACATCCCAACAGTGGTTAATCAGCAAGTTCACTTTATTCAAAGTTAAGTGCTTTCATCTACGGATCGTAGATTTCATCAGAACAAATGCCCATATCAAACCAGTCATTTAAATACTTTCTGTCTTCCAATCAAATTCAAAACATAATTAATGAATTAAACCACATGATTACATATTAAAAAAATAGCAAGATCGGAGCTAACTTAAAAAGAATGATAGAATCAAGGACAACACACAGAGGTAACAAATCCAAGGATACGATGGATAGTACTAGTAGATGTGGACATTGAAATCAATGTTACACTATTATGGAGGAAAAAACGATCACACTGGGAAATTCCAACAAAACTAGAATAAGATTTAAGAAGGGGAATTGTCAAGCCCAGCATGTTATATATTTAGGGAAATTTACCAAGTGTCCAAGTTTCTACGTGGGAAAAACTGATAGAAGGCTTAGGAACCGAATATATGACCACTTATACTGTATAAAAAAGAAGGACAAGAATAAAGCCTTATATAGGCATTTGGAATCTAGTAGTAGTTGTGATTCCTTCAGGTTCACCATTCTAGATTCAGTTTTGACCAGCTTAAGAGGGGGAAACGTTAAAGCCAAACTGGGGGAGGAAGAAGTTAGGTGGCAAATTCTTTTAAATGCAGCCAACACCCCTGGATTAAACAAATGTATCCCCACTAAACCTTTATTACAGGCATAAACTACCAAATAGAATTTTCATATTGATGTATATAGTTTTTTTACTATGGGTTCGGAATGTTTACAGAATTTATTATTTATTTATTTATATGTTACATATCATGTATATTTTAATAGAATCAATATTTTAACAGAATCAATTTTTAATATATAATATTTATTTATGATACTCTTCCACTAGAAATATGTAGTATTGACATCTTTAGCCTTATAATATTATGTAATACAATGTAGTAGCATTACATGTACTATTTATTCCTTTTTTAGCAATAGGTGTGTTTAGGTGGTATATTTATGATGCAAGTATTTAGCGTAATTCGTGAGTTGGATATATTTTAGAAGCTAGTTTTTTAATATGTAGTCATGTGGTTTAATTCATTAATGATGTTTTGAATTTGATTGGAAGACAGAAAGTGTTTAAATGACTGGTTTGATACGGGCATTTGTTCTGATGAAATCTATGATCCGTAGATGAAAGCGCTTAACTTTGAATAAAGTGAACTTGCTGATTAACCACTGTTGGAACGTGACACTCATTCTATCTGTGAACCATTTTTCTTATTTGTTTTGTAATTTCAAAAGACTCTTAGAGTTTAAAACTAGCCCATTTGAATATAATAGGAAGGGTACTAGGCATTGTGGGGGCTGTAATCAGTGTACATATATCACCAGGGTGGTGGAAACAACCTTTGAGAACACAATGAGGAATAGAATTATTTTCCAGAAGGGAAACTGCACCACCAGTAAAGTAGTATACGTAGCAAAGTGTGAAAAATGTAACTGTTTTTATGTGGGTAAAACTGAATGTGCCCTGAGGACTAAGATATATGAGCACCTACATGATATTAGCAATGGAAAATAGACCAACTCTTTATATAAACATTCTTTGGTAAGCTGTGGGTTTACAAAATTTACCTTTGGTATCCTGGAGTGTATTAAAATCAGTCAGAGTGGGGGGTGATTGGAAAAATATATTAAGGAAATAAATACATAAAATATATATTAAATTATTGTATATATTATTATTAAAATATATTTTATATATTAAATAAATAAATAAATAAAAGGAAGAAGGAAACCCAGTGACAACTAAGGTTGGCTGCTATGTCCCCCCCCAGATTAAATTATGCAATTTCCATCTCACCTGTGTTGCATGAATGAGCTAACAGACTTTATTTTTTTTTCCTGTTTTATGGTCAATTTTATAAAATGGCAAAATGTTGACTTAAGGGATTTCCAAAGTTAACAGGGTACTGTAAAATTAATATATGTATTTAGTGCAGCATTTTGTCATTTTTATTTTTAACCTTTTTTAGCTTGACCATTTATAACGAGTTGATGCAAAACATTTTTAGGAAAGTGATTGGAGCACTAATTAACCTATTGGGTTTGATGCAGGGATATTTAAATTGTTTGTATAGGAAAAATGTGTATTCTGATGAAGTTCCAGGTTGTAGGGATGAAAGCAGTTAATACTGGACTGGGTTTCAATAAAGGTGGGTTTTTAACTATTTATGCCCTCGCTACAGTGCAGTTTATTGTTTTCATCACTATTATTTTTAATTTTTCTAATCTCTCCTTTAAGTTGTAATTCCTTTTATGCACATAACAGGTCCCAGGATTCAATAATGCCTTTACTAAGTGTACACCATTCTGAGTAAACAGACAACACAGACATAACTCATGCCTTCTTTCCCCTAATTTTAGTTTTCCTGCTGATATTCTTTCTGCTTTAAATATTGACAGGGATTCATAAAGGTTACCACAAAGTGTAGACTACGTGTACACTTAGGGTAATCTTTCTGAGTGACTAGAAAGTACAAAAAAATGAGATAAGAACATTCTTGAATACATATCGTGTACACTTAGTGTAGGCCTTACTGAATCTGACCCAGGGTTTATCAACCACAATTTTGTTCGACTCCTCAGATATGAAAATAAACCCAAGCTATGACTAATAATATTTTATATTACTTGTATGCATATTGTAAGTGAAAACCATAGCTTTCTCAGATCTTTCGGCCCCATTAGATGTTATTTGGTTATGCGTCATGCCAGTAGCTAAAATCAATGTTTATTTGGTACCTCTACCTTTAGCCATTTCATACCTTACTTCATTCAATAAACTTCCTGGATATCCTCTTTGCCAAACATGTTTATTAAATTATCCAATTCATTTTGAAAAATATCATGCTTAAAAACTATCCTTGCTAACCTAGTTTTTCAGCATCAATGAGTGGTTAAATTTATAATGCAAGCTGCATTTACATATTGAGCAGAGCACTTCCCTAGTAAGCTTTACAGTCAGTCTGAATGATTGAATGGGTGATCACAAATTTTCATCTGGGATATCTGGGGGATCTACATTATGAGGAACATTGTAAATCTCCCACTAATAGTAGATGAACGTCTGAGCAATCTCCTTAGCTGTAAGGGTATTGAGAACCTCTGAGCCCATAAAATCAAAGCTGTTGGCACTGGATGTTAGGGGAGTTGGTTATGATGAGCTATTGCAGAGGGCAAAGATAAGTTAGGAGACTTGACACAAACTGAGGGAATAAACCTATGGGAATGAGTCGGTAATACATTTCTAAGGTTTGTTGATAAAGGTTTGAGAAAGGGAAAAAAAGGCAAAAAGAAAAGGTCAATATGGTTATTAAGGAAGGTGATGATAGAATATAGAGCAAAGAGAGGAAGAATATAGGGACAGGAACGTGGAGGAAGTATAGAGTATATAGAGGCAAACAAAAGAGAAACAAAGGTGAGTGCAGCAAATATGCAATCTGAAAATGAGTTGGAGAAAGTGCCAAATGAAGAAAGAAAGGTTTCTATAACTATATCACAGAAAGAAAGGAGGGAGGGAGCGACAGACCTGTCCAGGCAAATCAAATATGACAGGGAGGTAATGAAATACTAAGGAAAAGCATAGGGAATGAATGAATGAATACTTTGTTTTGGTCTTCATGCAGAAAATCAAAGGCAAATTATGTTAAGAAGAGGTACAGCACCAGTGTACAGACACAAAGTTCAAAAGGTAGGAGACTGAGGGTGTTGACTTCCATAAAGGATGGTAAAGCACAAAGACTAGATGCCTTCCATTGCCCTCAAAATTTTGGTCAGTGCACCAACAGATACTATGACTGAGTTCTTCAACAGATCACTGGCAGGTGCAGAACTGCCCGAGGAGTGGATGATAGGAAATGTGGTAATTTTGTACAAGGCAGAAGCAGAAGAATTCCGATTCTGAGAAACTTCAGGCCTATTAGCTTAATAGCAGGGAAGGTCAACAAGTGGATCCTGAGGAAATTACTTCTTTTTTTTTTCTAGAAGGCAACTGTTTCTATGGGTTCACAGCCACAAGGAACAGTCAATCGGTCCAGTTAAATAGCTGTGTTATAGGAAAATCTGATAAGGCAGTCGAGGTAGCTATGGTCTTCCTGGGCTTCACCAAGGCTTTAACTCAGTCCCACGTAGGTGGTATTGGGGTAGGACTGAAAATAAAGAGCCATACTGCCACATGGTTGAATTGTAGTGTACATAGGTTTGTTTTCAGAGGGATGATGTCAGGAAGAAGAAGAGTTGCTGCAGTGGAGAGTGGAAGACAATTCTAAGCAAAGGTTTGGATAGGCTAACCAAATTGGCCCAAAAGTTTTGATTAGGTTTCAGTGCAAACAAATGCAAATTAGTGTGAAGTATTAGTTGTAAGAGCAGAGCTGATGCAAAAGAACTGGAAACATATCCATGAGTGTTGATCACACCTGGACTAGACTACTAGGAGCAAAAGGAGACAACAGCAGCAACAGCAAATAAGTAATGTCTCCGCTATACTAGACCCTGGGAAAGCCACACCTTGAGTGCTGTGTGCAGTTGTGGGAGACCATACAAGGAGATGAATGCTGAACTGCTGGAAAGAGTCTGAGGAAAGTCACCAGAAGGGTTTGTGGAATGCAGATTTTTTTATTTATTTATTTATTTTTATTTTACATTTGTTTACCAGGAAAGTCCGACTGGACACAGGTCCTTTTTCAGTGGAGGCCCGGGGAGAAAAGCTCCACATATTGCATAATAACATAATATTTACTTAACATCATAAATCCATATGACAATATACAGCATTATGGTCCAGTTTTTGTTTAAAAATAAAAGTCAATTTAAGATGGAATATTACATAGTACAGCACATAGACGATGAGGTAGAAACGCATGGAAAAATGAACAATTGGAGTACATACTTTCTGGTAGGTTGTGCAATTAGTATAAAGTAGAACTGGAAAGCAATTGGAATAGTACAGAAATATATAAAATAGGTAGTAAAAGATAGTGAGGCTAGGTTGTCTGTTAGTTTGTGGATGTTCTACATCCTCTGACTCTAAGGACATTAAGTTTTCCTATCTGGAAGAAAGAATATGACCACATACTCAAAGAGCTAAAGTCCTTCTCACACAAGACCGAAAGACAGAGGCCAGTCTTGATATGGCTAGACAAGATAATATCAGGGAGATATGAAGGTGTCAATATGAACAGGAAGTACTGGGGACAGGAGGGGGTACGGAACAAATTATAGGGAGCCACTACTTTCTGGCTCTCCAAAAGTACATTTTCTTGAAGAGGGGTGTGGATGCATGGAATGGACTACTGAAGTGGATGGTAGCGAAGGAATTTGTGGAGGTATTCAAGAGGGCATGAGACAGGTGGAGAAGAGATGAGCGCTAGATAGGGGTGGAGGAGATGTAGTATACTAAGGTCACCTAAAGGGCAAACTACTTATGCTTATCATCTTCTTTTGCCTTTAGAGAAATGTTACAGAATGTGATATTTAATATCATTGAATGTAATGTTTGAGGAGGAAATCCACAATGTTTGTGACTTAGTTGGCACTTGTTCCTAAGCACCTGGCAGGCACTAATGGGGGAGGGGTCCATTATAGTTCCTGGTTATTGTTGGACCAATATGTCTGAAATGTATGCCTTGCAGAAGTGGACAAAAATATGAATGCTCTTCTAATAACATGTTTTAGTTTATTGGGAATAGGATGGCTTGGGGGATGGAAGTTGTACCACAAACTCCTTTGTTCATGAAGAGAAATGTATCTTTCGAGGTTAGAGATGCTTGCTTTCCATTTTTATTGTGCTGCCTCTGCCATTTGCCCTAAAGAAGGTCTTTTAGCAGCTGGGTAGTTGGTGGAGAAAACAAGCATGAGTAAATTGGAAAGAATATAGCAGAAATAAAACAAGGGCATCCATGGATGTGAAAATGTGTTATTATGAAAGATTAAAATATCTGAACTTGTACAGTGTGTAATATAGGTATTTAAGAGGAGACCTTATTAAGGTATATAGGGCATTTAGAGACAACTACCTCTGGGAATGTTTGGGGCAATCAAAAATGATTTATTTATTTATTTAACATTTGTTTAATGGGAAAGTCCGACTTGGAACAAAGCCAATTGTCAGCAGAGGCCTGGGGAGAAACATTCGATGCATGTCTTGTAATGTGGGAGGAAACTGGAGCACCCAGAGGAAACCCACACAAACGCAGGGAGGACATGCAGACTCCACAAAGAAGGCACCTCAGCCGAGAATCGAACTGGAGAACCTTCTGCTGTGAGGCAACAATGCTACCACTGCAATACTGCACTTTCCAAAATAGTCGAAAATCATCAGACATGGTATGTAGAAGATTACATAGGAAAGAGAGATGCATTAATTGGTCCCAAGAGACTAGATGATGCAAAGAATACACTACCAAATTACATAAACACAAGCAGTAGTTTAGATATTTTTAAAAACAACGTAGACCCTTATAATTGACTTTTTTGATATATCGGCAGGCTAGAAGGACATTATTATCCATGCCTGAAATATTTGTATATATATATATATATATATATATATATATATATATATATATATATATATATGTATGTATGATTAAAAAGCCCTTAATTACCAGGTAGTTGTCTTTTACTTACTTGAGGTTCACCTGATCGTAGCTCATGTGCATGCAGCTGAATGCTCATCTGTGTAGTCAAGTGTGAACAAATAATGAGGAAACCTCTCTGTGTGGAAGATTTAAGATTCCCTAGCGTACAGGCACCTAATAAAAAGCATACTGTGAATATCCCACCTAATAACAGGTGATAGAAATACTTTCTTTAAAAACTTTCCAAAGTATAAATCCACTAATGAAAATAGGTAAGCACGAGCTAGTTCAAGTGGAAACTTCTTTATTAAAAGCACACAAACAAGCAATCCAAATAGTTGTTGAAAAAAAACAGAATAAGGTGTAAAGTAATAGCTTGTCTATTTTCCATTTCCTATATTTTTTACCTCTCACCTTAATTAAGTATCTTGTTCTTTTGGAAATATATTCTGCTGACCTTGCATGCCAAGATCCTGATGTTAAACATTTTTTTTGTATTCAAACAAATTTCTTTTCAAAATTTGCTACATTCCTTCTGTGTTTTTTTCCACTGAATGCATCACTCCAGTTAGTTTTACATAGCGACTGTTTTGTTTCCATATAGTCTGTTATTAATCTCCTCTGCATTGGTGTAGATTTCACTTTGGCAGAGATATCTAGTAGTACTTTAACATTTATAACCCCATGATCACTGCATATCAACAGTGGTAAAACCTGACATGAGGTAAAAGTCAATTCTTTAGAAACACACTATCCAGTGTATTCCTTTCTGTGGTAGTTTTGTTACAAGCTACAATTGTTCCTAAACATACATTGTAAATAATTTCCTTACTGAGTTGAATCAATATCATTCCAGTCTGTTTCTAATAAATTTAAGTCCACAGTCAATATTAATTTTCTCTCTTCCAATATATGCAAGAAATGTATGAATTCCTCTAGGTCATCAGCACTTGACTTTGTTGGTCTACACACACCAATTGTTATTTGTTCCACGGATGTCTTTATTGTCACAGTTACACAATCTACAGTATTGGTATTGGTATTATCATCAAACACATAATAATCATAAGTCTCATATGAATCTTTAATCCCCATCGTAACACCTCCACCTGATTTTTTGTTAGAATGTCTTTTACAATGAAAACATTTATACCCTGACAGAAGCGTTTTCCAGTCATTGCTCTTTAACCATGTTTCACAAACAATGACAACATCAATCTTGTGGAAATGTAGCAAATTTTCCATTATACCATGACCCCCCCATTAATATTCCCAATCAGCATGCACGTTTTGGAATATTAATGGAAAATTTGCTACATTTCCACAATGACAACATCAATCTTGTGGAAATGTAGCAAATTTTCCATTATACCATGACCCCCCCATTAATATTCCAAAACGTGCATGCTGATTGGTCAGCGTGCACGTTGTAAATCGACTTATACTAATGGAAAAAGGTCCGGTCACCCGGACTTTTTCCATTAGTATAAGTCTTTTTTAAAACACTGTCTCACTATGTTAAAGGAGTTTAACATTGCGAGACAGGTTTAAAAAAAGCAACGGAAATCTCCATTGTTTTTTTTTAAAGCTGTCTCACTATGTTAAACTCCTTTAACATAGCGACACAGTGTGCAAAAAGCAACGGAGATCTTGCTTTCTCTGTTGCTTTTTTTTTTAAACCTGTCTCGCTATGTTAAATGGGTTTAACATAGTGAGACAGCTTTAAAATAAGCAACAGAGATCTCCGTTGCTTATTTTAAAGCTGTCTCGCTATGTTAAACCCATTTAACATAGCAAAACAGTTTGTAAAAAGCAACGGAGATCTTGCTTTCTCCGTTGCTTTTTTCAAAATTGTCTCGCTATGTTAAATGGGTTTAACATAGCAAGACAGCTTTAAAATAAGCAACTGAGATTCTCCGTTGCTTTTTTTAAAGCTGTCTCTCTATGTTAAACCCATTCAACATAGCGAAACAGTAAAAAGCAACAGAGATCTTGCTTTCTCCGTTGCTTTTGCCCACAGCTCTGATGTACTGTGTAGGCATACGCATGCGCAGTACATCAGAACTGCCACAGAATACCAGACAGCTGCGGAAGGGCAGCAAGGAGGCATTATACAATGCCATTATTTAAGAAAAGTAATTTTTTTTCTTAAATAATGTCATTGTATAATAGCAATAACCCACTTCTGGGTGTGGGTAATGCTGGATTTACCCACGGGTGGCTTTGTTTGGCCACTCAGGCTTCGCCCTCGTGACCAAACCACGCCAACCGTGGGTAAATCCAGCATTACCCACACCCAGGCGTGGGTTATTGCTATAATAAACTATCTTTATTACTAATGCTCCTAGCATTAACAACCAGGACAGATACTTCAAATCTTATTTGTGAACTGTTAAATTTCTGACCTGGCAAATCATCTTGTGTTAGTCAAATATTGTAACATATCTGCTGCAAAAATTATTTTCTTTTGTTTTGATAAGTGGACTCCATCCTATCTAAATCCACAACGTGCCATTTTTTCATGTAGGTATTTACTCCCCCTCCCCCAAAATCCTTTAATTCATTCTGACCTGATTTTCTTTTGTGTATGTGATTTGTGAAAAGTATGTTCTAACACCTGTACCTGTATGCTGTCTAAGAGGGCTGTAAGTTCCCTACTAACAGAGAGTCCTTGAAGATAAAACCATTTGTAACAACATGACTAAAAACAGCTCCATGCTTACTTTCATTAAGGCATCCAAAGGCTCTAGTCACATCATGTATTTTTGTTCCTCGTAGGCATAACACTATTCACTGTTCACGATCCTCTCTCTGCAAATAGAATAATGAATTCCTCTAATAATCAAATCTGCAATTAGTAGTGCATCTGACCAGATGTGAAGAATCTCCCACTACTAATTCAGTAATGTCTTCTTTATCAGTTGTTACAAACAAATGATCTTCATCACCATTAGTCTTATTAATCTCATAGTTAACCGGTGGCTTTGACTGTCAAGGTACTAGATGTGTAGATATTTTCATATCTGTATAACACCTTTAACTTGTGGAAGAATTACAAAGACTTAAATCATCTTTGGTAGTTCTTTCACCATATTATCCATCACTCTGCGTGGGTTTCCTTGCCACCTTAGCTCAGATGGCTTTGTATTTAGTCTAAAAAATGTCTTCCACTGTGCCCCGCCCTGACTGATGTAGAAAAAGAAGAATCTAGTTCAATGATTGCTTTGTCCTAGCTTAATTAAAAATATCTCCCATTTAGGACAGGGTGCATTTCCATATTAACCACAAAATTCCTGCATTAAACTGGAAGTTTCAAAGAATAAAATGCCTCTGGTGGAACTTTGAAAAAGTAGACAAAACATCCTCCTCATCTGTAGGTCTCTATGTGGCAAAGTCAGCTACAAACTTTCTGTATTCCTTCTCTGCAGATTCTTTTGATTTGCTGTTTTCCTCTTTAATGCTTTAATCTTAACTAGATGGTCTAAATGATGGAGAAGTTGAGAAAGGAGTTCATTCCGTCTGAACTCTGTCTTGGCTGACCCATCTGACACACTCCTGTGTCAATTTTTTATAATCATTCTGTTCTACTTGCAGTCATGTGACCAGCAAAAGGTTTGTTTCCAGTTCTGTATGCTATAATTACAAACCTCTTGCAGAAACTTGGACTGACAAATTTGTAGATGTCATTAAAGTCTGCAATAACTATAAACTTATGAATTCAGAGGATTATTTTGAATGCTTCAGTGACTTAAGATACTCTTTTTCCTTTCGATTTTTGTTCTTCTGTTTTATAAACTCGCTGCTTAGTTATTTCTGAGCTCCTTAAAACTGGAATGCAAGGTTTATTTTCCTGTGAACGTTCTTTCTTTGTTATCTAGACACACTCCCTGTTTGGTGTTATATGTCTGTTTCATAATTTTAAGCTAATGTCTTTAAAGATATACTTCTGACATTTGAAGCCCCCTGGACTTAATATTCGCATTAAACTACTTACAATATTCATGGTCCTCTAAGGCGTGCTGTACTGTAAGGTGTGTTTGAATATTCTTCTTGTGTGAAGCTCTTCCACACACACAGTTTTTTGAGACTTTACAGATGACAGAGTGGCCTAAAGATCTGGAGATCTCCATGTGAGTAGAAATAATAAAAAAAGGAAGAAACTTAACACTTTCTAGATCAAAATGGAAACTAAGTGCAAAAGTACTAAAATTATAAACATAACTTCTTATTGAAGTCATATAGCTTCAGACAGAAAAAATCGACAATTCTTATATAGAAAATCTTCTAAAAATTCTCACGTGAAAAAAGTGACTTTCAGTGACAAGAAAAACTGAAGGGCAAATGTCAGTTTTAAACTGTCCGGAATGTGAAGGATCTGAACCCTTTGAATTAATCAGTGAAGAAGGTTCATATCATACACAAGTACTGCTGAAAAATGTCCAGATCACAGAAAGATCTGGTGAAAGTAAGGGAGATGTATAAGTTCTGAATACTATAATATTGATTTTGGAACTTCATACATACATGTATGTGGTGGTAGAAAACTACATGCTGACTACCTAGTCTGCTGTGTAGCTATTGTTTTTTGTATCACATCACATTCTCTTAGCTCACCAACCCACACCCATCCCAGGCTTTCCTGAACAACTCTTGTGGTCTTACAATCACTATGCACTTTGATAACTCGTGTCATCTGTATGTTAAAAAGTACTTTTCCGTCTCTAGTATGAACTTTGTACTTTGTGATGGCAGAATAATGAGGCATTCACCTACAAAGTATTAAAGTAGGAGCAACAATCAAATCTGTGGACAGAGCTGGCCAATAGTGACTGATCTCCAGTAACTGAGCTAGGAGTCTTTAACACATCACTTTGTAGTATCTTCCCCCATATTCTCCAGCTTCTGCAAGAAAGGGTGTATGACATTTCAGAAAAATGTCGTTACACCAAACCACAGATTATCGACCACAAAACATTGAACTTCAAAAGACTGAATAACAAAAAAAATCTGTTGTTGCATGGGACTAGCCCCCCTGCACCCCCACATTCCCTGCTAAATATATATACCAACTTTGTAATTGCGCTAAAATGGGTAAAGGGAAGAGTTTTCCACTCTACACTGTACTGTGATCTTGCCCAGGAAAAGCAGGTATAGTTTGATCAACTGATATTTCAGTCAGCTGTACTGGCTTTTCCATGCTTCAACACAACACCTGTTTAATGTAAGGTCAGAAACAGACAAGAAAAACATTGCTCTGCCAAAACCAGGAGAATCAAAGGAAATCCTATATTATGTTTTTCTTTAGACCTGAAGAAAGTCATTACAGCACAGGATTTGGCCTGGACTTGACACAAGACCACTAGACTCATAGCTGACCCTTGACTATTATTCCCTGCTTGGAAAGGAATTTAAGTGGCTTGCAAACACAAAGGCATCATACCCACAAACTCATTAATTTATTTATTGTCATTTTATTTCCAGGAAAGTCTGCCTCCTCGACTTAATATTAGCATTTTCAATACTCAACCAACACTTTGGTGAAACCGTTCAGAACATTTTTGATAATTTTACAGGAGAATAAAAAAAAATAAATAAATAAACATTGTCAACCAAAAACCTTTATCAGTTGGATTTAGTGGCATATCTTGGGAGTATCAACTGACATCACTTCGTAGGACTAAGAGGGATATTTCAGTCCTTCTCCCATGCTACTGAATAGGGATCAGCTGTGTGAGATCTTGTACTTAACAAAATCTTATATGCTTTCGATACAGTAGGTACCTCTGGACATTGTTATTCACATTTCAGTACTCATACACTTCTTCTTCTTTCGGCTTTTCCCGGTTAGGGGTCGCCACAGCGGATCATCTGTCCGCTCATGATTGGCAGTGGAGTTTTTTTTACAGTGTCGAGTTGCCAGCCCAGTGCCCAACCTTCCACAGAAGGCACACACATGCACACACTCACACCTAGAACCAATTTAGAGTGTCCAATCCACCTACTGCATGTCTTTGGGATGTGGGAGGAAACCGGAGCACCCGGAGGAAACCCACGCAACCACAGGGAGGATATGCAGACTCCGTACAGAAGGCACCCCAGCCGAGGATCGAACCAGAGAACCTCTTGCTGTGAGGCAGCAATGCTAACCGCTGCACCACAGTACTCATACACTATTGTATCAATAATAGCCGTCATGTTTCCCATGGTTAATAGGATTCACTTGCTTGGCTCCTGACAGCCAGAGATCAAACCATCTCTTACCTGCACTCATAAGCCCCAACTTACCCTTTACATTATCCCAGTCCACAACTTCCCCTTCATCAAGTATGTGCACCCCCCCCCCCAAAAAAAAACAAAAAACAACAGGAAGTGCTTTCTGTGCCCCCTCTAGATTTTGTAGCTATTAAACCCCCATAAACTGACCAGATGTATAAGACGTAATCTATTTTTCCAGGCCTTAGTTTTAGTTTTATTAAAAATCCAATCTGTGTCCCTGTGTAGCTCAGGAAAGATACTATTTTGCTCCCTTAACTAGTCCCCTGTTGTACTCAACATACACCTGTATAGGCTCATTATGCCTCCCACCTGAGCCAGCAGTATATCCTTCCATACTGCATTAACTCAAAGTAAAATGAGCCCATGCAACACCTTTGTCTTAGCCTCCATGGCAAATAATTCATAATCAGGCTAAGACAACCCCCGACTCTTCAGGGATAGATAAGGACTCTCAAAATAACCTGGGTTTCCAACCATCTCACAGAAAAGAGGTTGACATCCTCTTAATTTTAAGCAAGCTCTCATTTGGAGGCTTTAGAGGTGAGCTTTGAAAGTCAGACAAAAGCTGGTGGAGAATAACTCATTTTAGGGACCCCTATCCCTTCCTCTTATCATATCACTGGAGGAAGGGATAGGGGTCCTACCAACAGTAACTGTGCTACATGTTAGTAATTTATCATAAGTCAATGTTTAGCATGTGAGGTGTAAGTCTGATTGATCTAGGCCTTGCTGGAAAATGTGTGTATCATGGGGTGAGTTGACAACATCACTCATCTGCAGTCATCTGCAAACTTAAGTTATATATAGACCTTGTATGGCTGATTTTACCTCCAAGGCACTTGGCCACACAATTTTACAGAGGTTTAAACCTTAATTCACTGAGGAATGCTGCAGCAGAGTTGTGTGAAAGCTTATGGCCTAGGCAAGTAATGTACACCCCCTCATAACTACTCAGAGAATATGGACCTGATATTTACCTACAGGAACATAATTCTGGACTTTTTCAGCTGATTATTATAGCGGTTAAACAAATCATTATAAAGGCTTAGAAAGGGGATCCCCTGTAGTTAAGGAACTAAACACAGTATTAAAGTAATTCAGGCCCATGGAGATTCCACTCAAGAGCAAGCATATTATGGTCAAAATTACTTTTAAGCAAGCAAGATGGCAAGAAGATGCTGGGTCCTCATGGAGTCACATGAAGTTATGTAAGACGGGTTTCTTGGATTATGTAAGAGTATTTGATAGTTTTATAGTCTGGACTGATGTAATTGCACAATAATTCTTCGTAATTCACTTTGGTGGCCTGTACCTAATTGGTGTCAGTATTGCAGTTTTGTTAAATGTGTTTTTAAACTTGTCTTTTCTCATCTGCATCTATTTATGGTGTTTGACATGTTCCAGATTTGATATTACAATTTTAAAAAGAAGTTATGTGTTTACCATAACGTTCCATCTGTGTATTCCATTTTCATTCTTCCTCAGTGTATGGGTTTGGATCCGATACTCGGATCCAACTCAGCTGTTATTCTAGCTCGTGGCCACCAGCAAACTGTCAAGCTCCTTCCCTACCCATAACGCACCACCCCCTACCATCCCTCAGATCTTGTTTGCAGCTTGACATGAAGACCATAAAGAATTGTCATAATTAGAGTTCAACACATTGGACATGTGGTGATCCAAGATTTTCATTCCTCCAGAATTCATATGTGATAAATGGAGGGGGGTGGAGGGTGGAGAGTTGAGGAAGAATGTAAATGGACAACACGGATGGAACATTATGGTAAGTACATAACTTCTTTATCTGATGCAGTCAATTTTCATTCTTCCTCAACATATGGGCAGAGTCCCCAGCTATCTAAATTCATGGGTGGATTTTAATGAAAGATATTCCTGAGTATGGTTGAGGCAAAGGTCTCTCTTTCTCTCAAGACCAGCTCCAATTTGTAATGAATGATAAAGGTGTTAGGATTTGACCAAGTAGTTGTCCCATAACTAGACTCCATGCATGGACGTGGTCATAGGTGTAGTTGAAAGAGCCTGTTTGGTTTGTTAGGGGGAAATTCAATTTAGTGGAGACAAACAGAATATAATCTGTCAACCACTTGGTTATTGTTATGTTTGTGACCAATTTACCCATTTTGTGATGTGTCAAGGAAGCTAAGAATTGATCTGTCTTCCCAAAATTGTAGTTCTGTGCAGGTAGAAACGCCATTATCTGTAAACATCTAGTAAACACAGCATACACTCTCCTTTATTTGGAAAGTCTGGGAGAAAGTAATGAAAGGTTAATCTGGTTGATTAATGCTGGCTTCTGACACTGCCTTCAGTAGAAAGGAAGCATTGGTAAGTGAAATGTCCCTCTCCATGTGGAAAAACAAGATGGCAGCTTAGAATATAATGCTTGAAGTTCAGACATTATCCAACAGATGTAAATGCAACTAAAAGGATAATGTTCCAGGTAAAGAATTTTAGATTATATTTGACTGTAATTTGAACAGAAGCCTGTGTCAAAGTTTGCCGTACCAACTGTATATCTCATGATGGTATGGAATCTTTGTAAGGAGATCTAAGTAGAAGAAAACCATTAAAAAATGCTTTGCAAAGTTTAGAGGAAGCCAGAGAAGAATTCTGAAAATCTACATAGAAATTCGAGAAAGGTTGTGAGTAGACGTTAGACATTCAATAAAGTAGCGCCCTCTTAAAATAATCTGGATAGAAATTCAAGGGCAGAATGTATCAGTGCTGTGAAAGGTTCTACCTGATACTGCTCTACTCAACAAAGAAAAATTCTTTTCCACAAATTTCTGTAGAGATTCCTCATATAAAGTTGTTATGGGAAGGTAACAGAATGGAAAGGATGGCTATCAATATAATGAGAAAAACACACAGTCAGTTTTAGACTGGAGATGTGTGGATGAATCATGTCTGTCAGGTGAGACAGAAGTTCTGTAGGCAGGTCTAAAATCGAAAGTGAATATGGAAAAAAGAGGTTAAAGGAAGGGAACCATCTTAGCTGAGGTCTGTAAGATACAGTGAGGATGGCTTGTTCTTCAATGTGGCTGCTTTCTGAAGTAATCTATATTAAGATGCATTTTAAGTGCCTATCACGTTATATTCTTCCACCTTGTTGTTGTACATGTTTAGATTGCATAAACTGTATCTTCCATTTAAATATGCAATTTCATTTGCCTGAAGTCTGTACTCCTGGACACAGAATGAAAAACCATCGTTATGATATGTGAATAAACAAACCAAAATAAATAAATAAAATAAACTATGTCCGTCACTTTATTGCTGAGACACAAGTCACGAGGAAGTGAGATGGACCCGCTCAAGTTGACAGCCATCATGTTGAACTTCCTTGGAAAATGTGCTACAATTACAAGGAAGTTGGAAGAAAATCGCAAATTGCCACACTTTCAGTATATGTAAGTTGGCCTCCTCAGGGGACCAAATGCTCTCGACTGTATTCCCCAGGAATTGTCCACGGCATCCAATCTGGGAAGAATCCATGGTCACTGTGGCCTTTGGCGGAGAAAGAAGAAATGACAGGCTAGCACAGTTTTAACTGCATCCACACAGAAAGATAACTTTTGCTTAACTGAGTTACTGTTATCTTTATCGAAATAGGTTGAGAGAGAGAGTTTATCACTGTGTTCGTAGAATCTATTCTTGGTAAGGAAGTAGGACTATTGCTATTGACATTGACTCAAGAACTTGCGGAATCAATCCTGCTGATATTCTGGTGCTACCAAATATTTTCTGAGCTATTGTTTGTACTCTGTAAAGGGGTAGAGATGCCAGGATAGACACTGTGTTGAAAAATTGTTCCTATAAACTCTAATGTGTAGGTCAGTTAGAATTGTGAATTGTTGTTATTGGTGGATATCCCAAATTGTGTACAAGCTTACCACACATAATTTCAAATATGTACCAGTAAAAACTTGGTCAGAGCAGGGTCTGATCCTTGCAAAGTTAAGTGAGATGCCAGTACTGTGATATACTTGGTGAACACCCTGGGATCTGTGGTTAGGCCAAAAGGCTGGACTCTGTACTGGTGATGGCTGTCTCCCAGCCTAAATTGTAACTACTTCCTGGATCATATATTCATTGTATGTGATAGTACTAATCCTGAACATCAGTCGATCTCATTCAGATGTCCTGCTCAGAAGGGGTAAATTGGACTGAACCAAGATTAATTAGAACTTAGTGTGCCAAACAGAATTGTTCAACACACTAAGACTTAAAATTGATCAATAGTATTCTATTTTATTTAGGCACTAGAAGAATTGTGTGTCAGTTACAGATTCTATTGGTCTAGAGGGAACTTTCGGATGACTCTAAGCTGCTTCTTGGGTAATGGGGGTGGAAGGGAAAAAGGAATTATATAATTTCAGCAAAAGATTCTCTACAAGTGTCCTTTGTTTTGATTAGCCATACTTCCTGGTGTAGAGATAAGAGATTCCTGACTGCATAGGAGGGCACTGAGGTCTCCTTTCCGGAGCGCTGGCAGGATCTAACAGAAGAAATATTCTAGACTCTCAGAATTGTGGGACGACTTTGCCACTGCGGGGTTTTTTGCTATTATCAGTCCCTCCTGTGCCTCAGGGTGAACTATCTTTTTATGTGTCCTGTAAGGGACCCTGAGACTTATTGTAACACATACCTAGACCTCCCAATTGATTACTGGGAAAAAAAAACATTGACTGGACAGAAAAAGGAGTGCCCATGGCAGATAGAGTCTTTACATCCTTATCTGTGAGGCCAAACCAAAGAGAACTGCCAAAAATAGCAGTGATGAAAGATGACTTGAAAGCACAAAATCATTGAGGCTCATCCAGATATGTCTCCTGATGGAAATGCCTGAACCTGCAACCCTAGAGATGCCTTCTGCAGTATGCAAGATAAACCTCATGGACGAATGGGATATCGTCCATAGGGTAGCCTGAGAGAGACTACTGGGGGTGAGCCAGTGACGGCTCGTGCCATCGGACTGCAGGACTGTAGCCCTCTCAGCTCAAGCTTGGACATTTACATTTGAATAAAAAATACATCTATTAAATATTTTGTTTGTTGGTGTGCTAATATGCTCTAAGTGAGTCCGACTGACTTGCAAAGTCCAGGAACTCAAACTGCACATGCTCGTCGAGTTCCGTTTTATTTATTTATTTTTTATTTTACTTAGCAAACATTTCTGATTGCTTTACAAGCAGTCCAGATATGAGAGAAGGCATCTGTGTGATGCCCAGAAGTCTATGCGTTTTTTAACCGCACAGGAATTTTGAATGGGGTTCGGACTGCCACATACGCAGTCACGTACATGACGTGGATGGCTGGATTGCTACTGATTGGTTCTCGCTCTCTTCTCAAAAAAGAGAGCGAGAAACAATCAGTAGTAGCATGTAGCACACTAAGCACAGTGCTTACTTGGATTACTTGTGCTACGGTCCGAGTCCGACTGTTGTTGGTGACAGTTGAAGTCCCTCATCTTTGTTTATTTTGGCTTGCTTCTGCCTTTTACCCTGCTGGCTTGCTTATGAGTAGCTGCGGACCTGCAGTCATCAAATCAGAGATGAAGAAAGAGTTCCTTTCTTCATGAGGGAGAAGAGTCAGAAGACGGACAGTCACTTTTTTAACAAGTAGTGAAGTAAAAGTTATTAAGATGAGGTAGGTGCCGGACTCGGCTCTGTGTGTCAGTGTAATTTTTTTTTACAGTACTCGAACACAGCAGCAGCAGTGAAAATCTGCATGTGTGTGTGTGTGTGTGTGTGTGTGTGCGTGTGTGTGTGTGTGTGTGTGTGTGTGTGTGTGTGTGTGTGTGTGTGTGTGTGTGTGTGTTTGCCTTTATATCTATATAGTAAAACTTCACAATATTTGACCCATATCCCTTCAAATTTTCTTTTAAAACAGAACTGCTGATCTGCATTTTCATCTTGCCTTTCCAACTGTCATAATATCGTCAGTTCCATTAGATGCTAAATAAATGTAGATTTCCCTATAATTGCACTGTTATATATATATATATATATATATATATATATATATATATATATATATATATATGACATTATGAAATCTGAAACACTGTTTTTATAGCATGCACATTCTCCCTGAATCATGAGACTTGAGTTAATTGCATACTGTGATCACATCATGCAAAACTAGAAAATACAGATGTTAAACAACAGCTTCCCATTACAAAAGCACACTGTTATTCATTTTGGACATGTTACATGCAGTGTTTAGACAACCAGCATGAAACATATTTTACAGTAAGAAAGTCTGCATCACAATACCTGTTGAGTGGGGTGTATAATTACAATTAAGACCTGACTCAGTTGTAGGGCTTCTACAGAACGAGAATTTTCCAATAAAGAACAAAATGTAACATTATACAGTGCCAATCAATGTTATGCCTTTGCTTTTAACTTACATTTGCTTATGCTGCAGACTTAAAAAGGTGATTTGCACAATAAAGATACAGTCATTTATTTTTCAGTGTAAATCAAAGACTGATATCATCTTGAGTGTGAACACCCTTACCATGCTATCAGATTAAACTGTTTGCTAACAGACATTGCAGAAATACAGATCAGAGCAATAGCTGTGGTGGCTTCATGATTTACTTGCATATTGTTTGTGCAGTTCTGATTTCAGATTAAACGTCTGTGATTTATTTACAAAGCTGAGGATGATCTCTTCTAAAATGTACTTTGATTTAATAGTTTACAGTTAAGCGGGCAGCATTCACAAGAAACAATTATCACAGCTAGAGACTCTAGTCCCCATGTCATTTGTCTGATCTTCCCCCTGCTGAATGTACTCAATAAACTCAACTAAACATTGCAAATTCATCTGCTGACACAAATGGACCGCAACTGCTGCTAGAAGCAGCAGAGGATACTCCTTACTGCTAGTAGGATTATTTTAGAAGCAGATGAGATAGAAACAGAGGAATTTACTCAGGTATGTGTTATTCCTAGGAAGTGTGTGTGTGTGTGTGTGTGTGTGTGTGTGTGTGTGTGTGTGTGTGTGTGTGTGTGTAATGCCCCAATTGATTTTTACTGATGGCTAGAGAGACTGTGTGTTTGTTATGCTGGTGGCCAGAGAAAACTCAGGATACCTGTTGGTGGTGGTTAGAGAGTACCTCAGGCTTTAACCGTATACATTGGGTGCAGGTAGCAAGAGCCTGAATTCCCTACCCACCACCATTTGTGGAAGTTTTGCAGATTTTTGCCTCGTATCTCTCTTCAAGAAAAACCTTGACGAGTGGATGGGAAACAGAAAGTTTACCCCAGGGATCACTTTAGTGGCTCTGCTGGACAGAGGCACAGGGAACTAATCTAAGGGGGCAGTGAAAGCTAACACATTCTGGCTAGGCTTATAAATGCCTTCGGGCAGATAGCCTAGTACCTACCTATGAACCTATATCTCTGTTCTGTTCCTCATAAAATCTGTGGTTTCTGAATTTTTATCCTTAAATAGTTGATGGTGCAGTGGTAGCATTGTTGCCTTGCAGCTACAAGTTCACTGATTTGATTCTTGGCTGGGGTGGAGTCTGCCTGTGTTTGTGTGGGTTTGCTCTGGTGCCCTCCCATGTTACAAAGACATATGTCTGCAGTTTTTCTCCCTGAGCCTCTGCTGAAAATTGGCTTTTTTTCCAAGTCAGACTTTCCTGGTTAACAAATGTTAAATAAATAAAAATGACAGGCATTTGAATTTCAGACCTCATATTCTTCAGAAAGTACATGATAACACAAAACCTTTTATTCTAGCAATTTTCTAAGTTTATAAGATGAGTATTTGAAATGTGTCTCTACTTTTGGGACTGTATTCCCCCATTATTGGCTTCGTCCGGGTTTTTTGTGCTAAGGTTAAGAGCTATGGTGAGAACTGAATTCACTGAATATGTTTGGGGGCTGAATTCCCCCATTATTGGCTTTGTCCAGGTGTTTTGTGCTAAGAGGTTGACAGCTTTGGTGAGAACTGAATTCACTAAATGGTAGCCATTTAAGTTTCAGTCTTCCTCTCTTTCCCAAAACAGCTGATTTGGCATAGTGGTTTGTTGTTCTGACTGTTATGCACAGGGTCCTGGGTTTAAGGCTCGGCAGTGAAATGTATGGTAGTAACAAAGCATTTTATTCTAGCAACTTCCCAAGATTATACAAGCAATGTTTAAAGTATGTCCCTGGTTTTTGGGCTTTTGTCCCCCCAATACATTTTGGCTTTTTCCAGATTTCTTGTGCTTCAAAGTTGAGAGATACAGTTGAGTGTCTAGTAGATTTTACAAGGAGCTGAGAGCAACAGGGAAGAGAAGTTTAGTGCTGCTTATGCTGAGTCTGCTTGCAATGTTAATAGCATAACAGGTCGTATACTTGCTTTTGATGCAGAAGGCTGTGGGTTCTACTCCCACAATATGTAGATGCATTGCTGATACTGTGTTGTAAAGGGGGTGGATGCTGCAGTCCTTTTTGGTGAAGATACGCAGTAGCTATGAAGCTGTTATCAGTTTGCCATCCATTCCTTATTGCAATATTACTAGTTTATCATTTTTTAATGTAACATAGGCAATTTCTCAAGGGCAGCAGGCACTTTACTTGTAGATGAAACAATGAAATATAAAGTTGTTTGCTAGCAGCAGCCTCTTCATTAGTTTCAGATCTCTTTAATGTGGAATTATTTAGATGACATTTATTTCTTCAGAGATTGTGCATATTTACTAATAATGGTGGATTATTGAATTTTGAGTAGACTTTTAGGATGGAAATGTTCTAAATTGGGCAGTTTTGTCATTATTGGTGCATGTCCTTATTTTTAGGCCTTTTTCCCACTTCTATGTATGGCTTTCTCTGGATTTCTTGCTCTGTGGTTGAGAGGTATGACAAATGTGTCAGAGCCATCACCGTCAGCCAGAAACATTTAAAATTGTGACATACTTGTTGCACCCCACTCCCCCATGTAGTGACTCTGGATGTGTCCAAGTGACAAGGCAAGGAGCAGTTATGCAGTGTAAGTATGCAGAGTATTCCCCCATCCAAGGTAGACACAAGTACGACAGTGGCTTTTCATCTGTCCTTGATTTTGCAAAATGTTCTGGTTTTCTGTCATATTTTTATACTTTTGATTTATGCTTCTTATTACTCAGAAAATGCATGCTGTCGCAGTTCCCTGTTGCTCTGTGTTTAAGTAGCAATGCTTTAATGACCATCAGGTAAGCTGGTCTGACTTTGTAAGATGCAAGTAAGCTTTAATAAGCATACTGTTAAAGAATTACCAGCATTGAAAAAGCCTTTTTGTTGTTGCCTTCCAGAGAATATTTACATAACTAGATAACGTATAAGCCTTAGGTATTGAAATGCATATGACAGTATTTGTAATAAAGGACAGGATTACAGTATTTTCAGAAGCTCATTACATTTGTTGGAGACTTGCAGTCATCTTTGCAGGCTTTACCTGTAAACTAAACAGAATGCCAATCTATCACGTGTGGTCCATAACCTGTGCAGTAATCCTTTAAGCAATTTATCTTGAGCTTGTTTCTTGTTTGCTGTTCATTTTTTTACTTTGATCATGTTTTCCCCATGAAACGAGTAGATAGTTGTTATCAGGCAGCAGGTCTTTTTTGGATAAGAAACATTTTTACAAGTGGGGGTATCACAGAGATTGCTACTTTCAGCATGTTACTTGGTACTTTTATTTATACAGCTGAATATAAATTATAATTAGAACTGCAGTGCAAGGAGAATTGGTTTGAGTTTAGTGCTGCTTGTTTTTTTTTATACTTGATTTTGACTGGCATTCCAGTAATGTATTTAAAAAGTAATTTAGTTTTTCATGCCTCACAATCTTTTTGTTTCCATCTAGATTTTAAGTAAGCTGTCATGTAGCCAGTGCATTGAAATATCTTTTTCTTCTTTGTCTTGATTGGACTCTCATATTAACGGTTTGGCACCCAGGGCAGCGTATTTAATTAAAGTTCCAGTTGTTGTGGTTTTGAGCATAGCTCTGCTCCTTTCTAGTTGGCCACACACCCTTCCCATTGGCCCCACCCATTCAGCTGTCTCCTGCAGCCCCCATTTGATTTGAAGTCACCAGCCGCCACTGGGGTGAGCATCAGCAATGTTGGCTCTAGAAAATGAATTAGATAGTCCTTTAATCAAATCTGTTTGTAGCCTGTTAAAATGTACTTTATGATTGAATGGCTGTGTAGGTGGTACAAGTGGGTAGGATCCAGAAATAGGTCCTGGGTACCATGTAAGAGAAAAGTGGCATAACTGGGGAAAAACTCTTCTTCTAATACTCAGAACTGGAGCTTTCAAGGAAGGAAGGTAAAAAGTTGGAACCAAACCAAAAAACCCTTAGATCTGGTGTTCCAGACTCACTCTGATCTGAAAGTATCTAAAAAGAAATGGTCAGATATATCTAAAGAGTGAATGAGAATACCTTTCTTTTATCTGATTTTGAACCTCTTGGGGGTACCATTGGCTTGGTAGGAAAAGGGGGCAAATTAGATTTAGCAGATGCAGTCACAAATCTATTAGAGGTTGGGAGCAGAATTGGTAAGATCCCCATCTGGATTTGAGCTGCAGAAAAATTCACATCATCTTATCCACATCCTGAAAAAAAAATGAATGGGAAGGGAAAATTGGAAGGAAATGAACTAATCACCACAGGAACTGAGCCCATCAGATCTGAGTAAGACTTAGGATCTGAAGGAGGTTCTAAAGGTTTTTGCATCCCAAGAGTTTGGATGTGAAATATTTCAAATTCTGTGGAATAAAATTTGTCTGTCAGATCCAAAGGGTTAGGATTCAGTGAAGAAGTAACAGCAAACTTGTCAGATCCGAGGAAGACTTAGGGCTCAAAGAAGCACTAGGGCTTTGGATTCAAAGTTCTTTTAGTTTTCCTCTGGAGTTAGATTTCATCTGTTGGAGCCGAAGGCTTAGTACGTGAAGGAGGTTCTAAAGGCTTCGGATCAAAGGAGCTTGGATCTGAAATCTTTCAAATTCTCTGGAATAATACTTGGGTCCGTTGGATCCAAGACTTAGGATCCGATGTAGAAGTAACAACCAACACCTGTTGGATCCAAGGAGAAACTAGGATCCAAAGAGGAACCTAGGGGCTTTGGATTCAAAAAACTTCCTAGATCTGATGTTGTCAGTTTTCATTCTGTCCTCAACTGATGGGTTTGGATCTGATGCTCGGATCCATCTCAGCCATTGCTAAAGCTTGTGGCAACCTAAAATCCTTGAGCTTCCCCTAACCCATAATGCACCGTCCCTAAGTTACCTCAGATCTCATTTGCTGCTTAATACGAAAGATTTGGTTCACCTTAGCTCTTGAGCAATTATAAGATAAGTCTGTTATTTTTTTTATTTCTAAGGTTTTCTGCTACTTTAAACGTTTTTTCTTGTCTCTTACCCTGTCGCTGACTTAGCGACTGAAAATCCATTTATTAACTTTTTCTTTCATTTAAAATATCACATAGTGTGTACACAGTGAAATTCTTTAGTGAAATATCTTTAAGTATTAAGTATTAGAGAGAGAGAGAAAGTCTAGTTCCTTTAGTTTTGTGGTACTTCTGACTGGTTGTTTCTGTTACTTGTGACTATGGTGGAAAAAGGCCCTGCAGGATTTAAAAAAATGTGTTAAGTGTGTGCACAAACGTCCTATGTCTGATGCTCATACTTTATGTCTTTACAGTCTTGGACCCTTACATTTGCAGGAAGATTGTGCGATTTGTCATGGCTTTAACCCCAGAGCATTAGTTGACAGGAAAAAACAACTGATTTTGAAAGGCTTGCTACCTTTAGCTGTCAAAGAAGCAATATCTGGGGCTCAGTCTCCTAAAAGCAGAAATTCTAAGTCTTCTTCTTCTCTGAGACCTTCCATTCCACCTTCTTAGGTCTCGGAGAAATCCATAAAAAAAGCCTAAGTTGGATCCAAACACACCCCCTGATCCAAAACCTAGAAAGAGATCTAAGCTGAATCTGACCTCACCCTCAGATCCAAAGAAGAAAAAGAGTAAAGTGATAGATCCGATCTCCTCTCCAATGAGAAAACTGCTGGACCCAGCCAGTTCCAGCCCTACAGGGTCTAGCATCATTTATTTGCCAAGAACAAGATATTCACCTTCTGTGGATCTGGTGCCCTCAAGGCTGCCCTCACCTTTTTTGGAACATCACAAACCCAGGTCCCCCTCTATTGTTTCCACTCATTCTTCCAGTAATGTAACTGAAGAAGATGTGGAAAGAGTAGTGTGGAAGATTCTGTTGCTGCAAAGTCAGATGGGTGTCTTATCAGCTCCTACCCCTTCGGGTCAGGAGGTCTGTGCTTCTACCACAGTCCTACTACAACTTATTCCTCTGATATCTTCAGCTGTTACAGAGCCCTTGGATCCAACCCATCCAACTCCATCTGACTCAGATCTGAAGATTGCTATATTTTCAGATCCAAAGATTACCCTGAGTGCTCAGATTTTGTCAGATCCAGAGACATCTTAGAACCGAAGCTTACCTGTTGGATCCGACACATTGGAATTGACTCTGAAATTGTCGGAGCCATCTCTGCACCTTGGAGCCTCACCTTTGTATAGCTTGACTCCGGCTTCCACCTCAGGGGTATTACCTTCAAAGAGTAAAGGGTCAGTGGTTCGAAAGCTTGTTCTTTTGAATCTGACGTCTTCTCTTTCTCCAGGGAAATCTACCTTTGTGGCTATGAAGAAGATTTTATCTGTCTGGGCAGAACAGACAGATCCTACCCCTTCTTCAACTCTGATGTCTCTGTGCTCAGAGCCTCATCACTCTTTGCCACAGGGACAGCCAGTCCAGGAACCCCAGGCTTCCTAGCAGGGTATTTCTATTTCTATATCTTCTGATACTTCCCCAGAATATCCCACTTAGGAGGTCCCTAGGACAAAATGTGTAAGAGGAAGCACTTGTGCACTGCAGAAGGGTCAGTCGCAGAGGATACAGACATCAATGAAGGTGAAGGGTCCCCACAGTCACCTCCTGAAGATGTCTCCTTTGGAGACATTCTTGAAATCTTAAAGCAGAGAGGTCATTGGACACCCAGTAACCCTTCATCCGAGGAGTGTGTTCCTGGTGGCTTTCAGTAATTACCAATCTTTTAGAGATGGACAACCTACAAAAAATGTTTCAGCAGAGGGGATACCCAGTGGATCTCATCATGAAGGTGAAACAATATGTAATTGAAAAAAGAGAAACATATTATAGACCTCTATTATATAGAGAAGATCTGAACAATACCATAGGGGTTGGCCAGAATACGAGCAATTCGAACAGCAAGCCAGCTATTGGGCCATTTTTAACTTTAACGTATTTTAAGGGTATAAAATGGCTCAAAAAATGTATTGATGACACATGGTAGTTTTTTAAAACTATGCCCACCAGGGTGATAGTTTTTCAAGATCGACTTACCTATAGTTATAGAAGGAACCAAAATTTAAAGAATATTTTTGAGAAAAAGAAAAATATAGGGTTATGTGAAACTGTATCCAATAGAATTGGTACTTTTAGGTGTGGGAGATGTTCCCAATGTTCATTCATTGCAGATATGAAAAGTGTGTGGATCCCGAGTTTAGGGATGTCCCTAAAATCTAAGAGATACAGTAGCTATACAAAAGGGGTGATTTATTTAGCATTTTGCAAATGCTGTTGGGCATTTTATGTAGGTAAAACAGTTAGACATTTAAGGAGGAGAATATATGAACATATGAGAGACATCAATAAAAAGGATGTGAACAATGCACTGTACAGACATTAAATAACATGCCAACAAGCTGATTTTAAATTTTGGGTGTTGGAAGAAGTGGAACAACAGGAAAGGGGTAGTGATTGGGAGACAAGAATAGAATATAGGGAAATGATTTGGCAATTAAAGATGGATGCCTGTTTTGGTAAAGGGTTGAATGACCACGTCTCCATTACACCTGCCCTCAAGATTTTAGCTGAAGACCCCAAGAGACATTAACAATAATAATAATAATAATATTAATAATAACAATATATAACATAAAATTTAATATTTTCTTCCTTTCATTATGATTATAACATTCATCACAACAGTAGGAGTGTATTATTTTGATAATATTTTAGTAGAATATTTAACAACTCTCCTGTTTTTAACGTTTTTAACATTTTTAATAGTATTAATTGGAAGTTACAAAATTCACAATATTTATAATATTTATATTATAATATTTATAATATTAATATATACTTAAAATATTTACAATATTTATGATATTTATACATATATTTTTATTATTTTTTATGATAATCGAAGTATACAGTACATTTATATATTTAGATTTATATATTTATACATTGATAGGATGAAGTATTACTTGGAATATAAGGATTCTTAGGATGTTTTAGTAGCATACCAGCCCCATTCAGTTTAATATACATAATTGTTTAACATACACAATTTTTAAATTCTTAAATTATTCATTTATTTTATTGTACTTGACCTACACTGGCGTGTAAACACGTTTAAGTGTTAAGACGTGTTATAGTTATATTTATATTACTATTTAGTTGCACTGATTATACACGTGTATAGCATTTTTACTTTCTGTTTTCATTTTTATTTTTATTTTTGCTGCAGAATGTGCTTGTATATGTGCATGGTATTGTTGTTGTTCAATGCATAGACGAATACTACTTAATAGGAAAACATGTTTAATTTATTTCACCATATTTAATTAATTTGAATTAACAATTATTCAATCAATGGAATTATGGGTATTATATAAGGACTTTATACCACTTTTAGCATTGATTCTGATGAGGTCTCCAGTGGGAGACGAAAGCGCTAAATCCCTTTTTTGGTTTCTGTACAACATTCAGCAACTCTAGTTTTCTATTGAATTTTCCTTGTGGATTTGTCAATAAAAGCATTTTATATAACACATCGGTGAATTGACAGTGTTTTGAGCTTGGCAACATTTGGTGGAGTTATTGGAGGTGTGTTAATTTCGGAAGACAGCCTTTATAGTACCGCTTCCACTTTGGTTCTCAGTTTTCTGTGTTGTGTGAGCATCTACTGTTGACTATATATTTTTATCTCCCCACAAACCTTCAGCATGTGAACTCTATTCCAGTTAGTGGAAAAGATTTACGGACTGGGCTCATCAAAATCATATTGAGCCTATTTCAGTTCCTGTACATGACGTGCTTGAGTCTTTGGCCCTAATTTTAAAGAAGAAGCTAGTTCCTCGACCCTTAAAGTTCAGCTGTCAACGTCAACCTGGTACTGCAGGCACTTATACATTCCCCATTTGAACCAGTAGCAGAGTGTGACCTTAAATATTTAAGTTGGAAAATGTTTTTTCTAGTAGCCATTACTTCTGCCAGATAACTTTTAGAAATTCAAGCATTATCTTCAAAACCTCCTTAACTGATTTTTCGCAAGGATAGAGTTACATTATAAACCGATGTATCCTTTCTTCCCAAGGTGGTGTCATAATCTAATATCAATCAGTGTATTCATTTGCCAGCTTTTTTCCCCAAAGTTACTAACATAGGAGAATATATGTTGCATTTATTACATGTTCACAGACAATTACATTTTTACTTACAAAGAGCAAAAGACATAAGAACAGCATACCAGTTATTTGTTTCCTTTGCAAACTTGAAATTCGGTAAACCAGTTGCCAAAATAACTTTACCAGATGGATAACTGGCTGCATTTCATTAATTTATAAAAAATTGGGCATTGCCTTATCATAACCAGTAAGGGATCATTCAACTACATCAATGCCAACTTCTATAATTTTCTTCTGTAGAGCATCCATGGATGACATATATTAAGCAGCAATGTGGGCTACTCCTCATACCTTTGTTAGTCATTGCAAATTAGATCTGGCCTCCAGTGGTAGAGCATCATTTGCCTTTCTTAGAGTCCACCCAGAAATTTAGGTAGCTGGGGACTCTGTCCCATCAGTTGAGGAGAGAATGAAAATTGACAACATCAGATAAAGACGTTATGTACTCACCATAATGTTACATCTTTGTTGTCCATTTTCATTCTTCCTCAACTTCTCACCCACCAACCCCCATCCATTTTTATATATGAACTTCTGGAGTAATGAGTTCTTAGAGGAACATCACTGTTCTTTATATTGAGCTTCAGATATACTCTCCTTCTAAACTGAGTACATTTATTTATTTATTTGTTTACCAGGGAGGTCTGACTGGAGAGAGCTATCCATTTTCAGTGGAGGCCCGGGGAGAAAAGCTCCAGAACAATTGATAACATACTATACATATACATAAGACATTTAAATGAGCATTGTGATTTATACCTTCACTTATAAAAATATAGCAGATAATAACATATGATTGCATAAGATATTTACATAAGCATAGAGATTTAGACATACAATTAAAAGTATAGCAGGTAATAACATATGATGGTTGTTCATACAGTGTGTTTAGTAGAGATAATCTTGAAGATGTACTGAAGATAAGACAAGAAAGGAAAACGAAAAAAGGAGGAGAATATCGACAAGTCCATGTGATATGCATGCAATTGTTACACCTCTTTTTGTTTGAGTATAGTCAATATTGTATTTTCTAGTAAAATCTGCAAACAAGATCTGATTAACTTAGGGATGGTGCATTATGGGTAAGGGGAAGCTTGAGAATTTTAGGTTGCCATGAGCTTTAGCAATGGCCAAGACAGATCCAAGCACTGGATCTGAACCCATCAGTTGAGGAAAAATGAAGATGGACAACACAGGTGGAACGTTATGGTAACTACATGACTTTTTTTTTTCTCTGGAGTCAAACTTCTGTCTGTCAATTCCGACAGCTTAGGATCTGAAGGAGGCC